>NW_015547302.1:7451-8496 GCF_001515605.1 Sinocyclocheilus anshuiensis | reverse complement strand
GCGCCGCGCGGCTGTAGCTTTCTCTTGTGGTGGGGGCGTTTTGTGCCGTTGGGGCAGTGCTCGTTTCGCGGTCTCGGCGATTCCACGCGGAACATAAATAAAAAACCTAAAACCTGTGAAATCCAAGTGGAAAGGTTCTGAGAATGTTTAACATCTGTATTTATTTTAAAAATTGTTTATTTTCTTTAGAAATCCCGTAAGCACTTTACTTTTCATTGATATTAAGCAGATGTCATTCTTTTGTTCAGATCAAAATGTTATGACATACATTGTATGTTACAATTGTAAACTTAAAATGTGAACCTTTAAAGCAGGGTCTAAAAAAATATATGGTCTTTTTATAAAATACATATTATACATTTAACTAAAGGATCCTGCAAGCACTTTAATTTTCCCCCCTTGACTCGTACTGCACAAGTTCAAGTTCAAGTTCAGTTTTATTTCTAGAGCACGTTTAAGCACGAAACAAGGCCGACCAAAGTGCTGCACAAAATACAATAATATACAAGGAGAAAATCAGTAAACAAATAGAAACAATTCAAAATCCATACAACAACAAAAGCAGATTAAAACAATTCAAAGGCACATATTGCATGTTAAAAGCCAGAGAGAAAATATGTGTTTTAAGATATGACTTGAACTCAGATAAAGTGGAAGTCATTCTGATGTGAACTGGTAAGTTGTTCCAGAGGGTGGGACCAGCCACTTCAAAGGCTCTAGATCCTCTGGTTTTTAAGCGGGTTCTAGGGGTCTGAAGGAGAAATTTGCCCTCTGATCTTAGTCCCCTCTTCGAGGAGTAGGGGTGGAGTAAATCAGATAAATAAGACGGAGCTTGATTGTTAAGTGATTTATAGACAAGTAGCAATATTTTAAACTCAATTCGATAGTGAACTGGCAGCCAATGCAATGATCGCAAGAGGGGAGTGGCATGATCAAACTTTTTACACCGCTTCAAGAATCTAGCTGCTGCATTTTGAACTACTTGTAACTGAGAGATTCGGGACTTTGATATACCGAAATAGAGGGCGTTGCAATAATCCAGCCG
>NW_015547302.1:0-4947 GCF_001515605.1 Sinocyclocheilus anshuiensis | reverse complement strand
TGGTCAATCATTGGGAAGACACCCACTTATCACTCGTTTCCTCCGTGGCACCCTGAGGCTGGTGCCATAGTACTTCAGGCATTCTGTCCTCCTCCGTTCCAGGACGTAGGCCAAGAAAGGCTTAATCTGGGCCCTCAAATTTGTAACTTTGTCACAGAAGTATCTCAGGAAGTCCTCCGAAAGTGCAAAGGAAGGATTTTGAAAATAATTAGTAGGAGAATTTAGAGCAGAGTTAATAACAGAGAAAAGTATTTTAGGAGTACAGTGATGCTTTTCAATAAGATTTGAAAAAACACAAAAACACAAAAAGTGGTTCAATAACGTTGAATGTTACAGGGACTGATTATTGCAAATGCAGATCCCACTGTGTTCTGGTTAAATAATTTGTATTTATTTATTGCTAAGGTTTGCATATGGTGGTGTGTTCTTTATGATAGCTTTCCTAAAAATATATCCTATTCCTAAAATAATAAATATCCCAATATATCGCCTTGCTTACAGTATCGCAATGTATCGCAACACATCATATCGCAACGTCTGTATCGTGATATGTATCGTATCGCCAGATTCTTGCCAATACACAGCCCTAATATTATTATTATTATAGTTCCCCATTTTACATTTACATATTCCATTGAAAATTAAAGGGAACAAAATAAGTGCAACAATATACTGGGTGTTAAGGGGGATATTTTAGCATTCGTAATCTGTTACAATAAGCTGGTGAACCACTCTTTCAAATTTTAATATTTGTATAGCTCATTAATTTGAATATAGAAAGCATGTGGAACTTTCTTTAAATGATGCTGCTAAGGAGAGATTTGCTAAGGAGAACACAAGGTTTTGCTGGCGCTTGTATGGACAAAAGACTCGATTTCAAGAATGTTAAATTATCAAGGACACCAACACCCAATAGATTTTATGCATAAAGAACTGTTTCTGTACATATTTAATAACTAATAATCAGCCTCCGGCCTTCAGGTTGACACTCATTTGCTTTCTTCAGAACAGACAGAAGTGTCTGAGCACGTTTTTATGCAGGCGTTTCAGCTGCTGAATGAGAATTTGAATTCACCTGCCTTCTTTTGACATATAGAAATGAAAATCTTGTACCAAATACCTCCATTTGATAGATGGCTTTGCGTGTCAAAAGCTAAGCTTCAGAATGCAGACCTCTTTGATACCTCTCTCTGACCTTTCTAAACATGGCTGGATGGAAGCGCCTCTAGTCATCTCCACAGGAACATCCAGAGTGAGTGATTTAAAGCAGGGTAGTAATATGATACACCTAGCCTTTGATTTAAAAGCAGCAAATGCCCAAAGAGATCGATAGAACCCACAAAGGCACATGGGCACCCTTGCGAGTCCCAGTGGGAAGGAGAGGGAGAGGGACTGTTTTGGCGTTAAAATCTTAGTTCTTTAATAAGGATTACTTGAAAGCATGTCTGACGATATCTGCATGCTGTTCTCCCTTGATAAGCCCCATCATGTTTTTAGGGGATTGAGGCTGTGTGTGGTGATGGTGGTGGATGAGGGGAGAGGCATCAAATAGCTTTTAGGTTAGAAGTATTCATCTAAGGAATCTTAAATCTATCAGCTTAACCTCAAATGGTATATAATAACTCCAACTGGATGAAATATCATGTGGAAAACTGACCCCTGTAAGGCGTCTGACTGATATTATAAACTGAACAGTGCTTTTAAGAGCAATGATGTAAGGGTGCATGTGTCTCAGAGTCGAAGGTGAGCCATCAGTCGCATCTCTCGAGGTGCTGTGCCAACATTGCTGTTTTCCCCTAGAGTTCTGACCTTCACTAAACTCTCATTCTCTCTAATTTGTTCTCCTATCACTGCACTTGCAATTTTGTGCAATATACTTTTCCTCACAGCACATATAGTGTCACTTCTGTTATTGATAGACTGGGAATGAACACAGGAATGTGCATTTCATTGCATCTCTCTTTTTCTCTCTATCTTTGTTGCTTTGTCACTCTTTCATGCGCTCACTCTCTTTCTCTCTCACTCTCTAAAGACAGTATTCGTGGGCACACTTTGTTTGAATCTAATAGTTTTGATCCCTGCGGAACATCCTCTGAATAAATATTTTGGGCAAAGGAAAGGAATTGAACCTGCTATACTATGTGTATCGATCAGCTCTTTAGTGAGTCCCTATAGAATGGGTAATTGTGTCTGCGTGCTTCTCCATTTTAAACTAACTGCATTTCATCTGATGGGGAGAATAATCCATCGAAGAAGAAATAGATTGGGGGCGAAGGTACGTGTCATGGCTGATGTGCAGAAAGCCCATTAATACAATCAGGGAGGCTTGTGCCATTGTCTGGTAACTAGGTTTGAAAGTAGACTCCTTCCTTTTGAAGTTACCAAATATAATTGTGCATATCTTTTGATGACTTGCATCCCATTTGGAATTTACATATCCCACTGAAGTGTAATTTGTCTTTGATGATTAGCTCATGTTTAATGGGGCTGGAATTGCTTTGTCTCTGCTGCACACTCACATCCTCTCCTGTGCTGTGCTCCAGTTTTTTTGGGCTGGATCACATTTCAGCTGTTTGTAGTTTTTGACCGTTGAAGCAATGAAAGAGCAGTAGTGTGAACCTGACCCAAATGAAGCAGTATAAAAAAAAAAAAAGAGACTTTTTTCCCCCTTTCAACCAGTGATAG
Source organism: Sinocyclocheilus anshuiensis (assembly GCF_001515605.1). Taxonomy (NCBI): domain Eukaryota; kingdom Metazoa; phylum Chordata; class Actinopteri; order Cypriniformes; family Cyprinidae; genus Sinocyclocheilus; species Sinocyclocheilus anshuiensis. The sequence continues at coordinate 2,262 of NW_015547302.1, read as the reverse complement.
ACAAGAGAGAGTGGAAAGTCTGTGATTCGGTTGACCCAGACTGGATAAAGCATAAAGCTGCATCTTCAGATTGAGAAGATTTTTTTTTCTTTTTTTATAGATATACTGTACTCTAGAGAAAACAGTTTTAACATTCTAACTGTATTTCCCTTAAAGAAATAAAGTAAAACAAACTGACAAATACAATAAAACAAAGATACAAATAAAAAATAAAAAGTGATTTAATTTTTCCATGAAGGTCTACTATCATTACTGTTCAGGTAAGTAATATAGCCTACAAAAGAAATCTAATGAAGTAATCAAATGTAAATGAACACTGCATAGTTTTCACTGTATGAATTGATAGATTAATGCTTATTAAAGCTAACGTTATTCAGATTGAGAGCTGTGAGTGATTTTCTCTTTGCATTTTGTTGTTTGATTAACATTGATGGCCCAAGCGCCAGTCACTGCTGTCAGTCACTTTAAGACAATATTGACATGGATTTTCCCAACCTTTCACGTCCACTTAAGACATAAACTGTGTTTAAGTGAACACTCTCCAAGCTGGCCATTTGGACATATTTTGTGTGTATTTGATAGCTTGGATGTGCACCCAAAGCCCAAAGTGTAATTTGCTTGTCTAGTTGCGGTCCGTATTGGAGCTCGAGCACACATTTCAGTCTGGGGAACAGCGTCTCTTGCGCAGATTATTGTGCTTTCAACGTTTTATTATCAAACATGTCCCGCAATTTAGCAACAGTAAAGATGGCATTTTACATCAATCACCGATTGTGCTGATTCTGACGTTAAGTTTGGGTTTTAGGGAGGAACGAATGTGCACCGCTGTTAAGGGAAGGAAGTTGCGCTAGACGAAACAAAGCTAGTTTTTAATAGTTTTACCTCATATCTTCTTTTTTATAGTCCTTAGAAGCCAAAATGGAAAAAAAATAAATAAAATAGCTTAATATCACAGCCACAGGCCTAAAGTGTAAGCAGACGTTTGAATGTTTAGTTCTCTCCTCTATCTTAACTAAACAGGGCTTTCATGTTGTGCGTGCTGTAGCTCCTCCATGTGAGCACGATCTCACTTCTGAATTGCGAATAGCAAAAATGCATCATAGACAAATGTATGAATATTATTGCATATAAAAACAGCTGGCGACTCTGGTGAGTAGGGCTGCACGATTACGACAAAAATCATAATTGTCGATTATTCCCTTGAAATTGTAATTGCGATTATTAATTACGATTATCACAATTTACATTGAATGATGTTTATACCATTGTTTGTTGCAACTGCATGCCGTATTTTTATATGAAAATAAACCAGCTGAAAACACTCTAACTGAAAAACTTTTAGTGCTTTTCTATAGTATTAAGCCTCAAATGTCAACTATACATCGGATTGGTTTCTTCTTTAAATTATAAAAAAAGTAAAAATGTGAATGTATTATAGTGTTATACTAAAACTAAAATTAAAAAAATGGAAAAACCCTTAAGATAACATGTAGAAAGAAAAAAAAAAACGCATCTTAAGCATGCAGAATAACATAAGTGGACTTTGAATGATTAATTGCCTCTTTGAACGATTACATAATTGTGGCATCCATAATTGTAATCGCGATTAGAAATTAGATTAATTGTGCAGCCCTACTGGTGAGATAGAATTTGCAAGATAATGTCTAGTCTATATAGCAATAACAAATGTAGGCTATGTGTGTTTTCTTAATCTCTCGCAGAACCGTACACGTCAGAGTTTATCAATACTCCGGTCTTTCATAATTTAGCCCCGGGACCCATTTAATACCGGGTTTCGGTTCCATCCCTATTAAAAACTGAGAATTATGAAGATGCATTTTATTTAGCTTTTTTTGCCCAAGCCTTGTAGGAACTAGCCAGAAAACATTGCATAGCAATGCTCAAGTAACCATCCACAACAGCCTCACATAATCTTTGACACATTTTGCATGGCCAAGTGTAAAAATCTAGTTTTGTAATGAGCTCAAGGTGTTCTGCTTGCAGTGTCCTACCTTCTTTACATTGTTCTGGCGATCCTCTTAATGCCTCTGTATGTGTTTGCCTTCTTGGTAGGGAACATGTACCATCCTTTTCATATCAGTATGCAAATCTTTGAAATAGGTGGTGGGTGCATATTCTTTTAATTACTGCTGGCATGAAATGTCACCTCGGAGATGTCTTGGTGGTTCATTTTTGCCAGAACACTAAGGCCCAATTCCAATTCTATTTTATACCCCTACCCCTTCCCCTTGTCCCTTGAAA
>NW_015547301.1:0-1002 GCF_001515605.1 Sinocyclocheilus anshuiensis | reverse complement strand
CGATGACCGCATATGCATCGAAAGCGAAGCCTTCAGAGTTGGTAGTTTGTATCGGTGTCCTTTTTGTGCAATACAGTACAGAATACATCCTGTAAGTATAATAATTATTTCCACCTCTGCTATTACAACTGTACTAAGATCAATTCACAATCTATGAAGATGATTAGACAAAATCAAAAAACTAATTTAGATTTTTTTAATAGACTAATTTAGTTTGTTTCTACCTTTCTGCTAGGTATCCAACTAATGCAGAGTATAATCAAGTTGCCAACACACTGATTGTGAAGTACCCTTTCCTGAGAGATATGGAAGGAAATGACTATGTAAGTTGCATTGTTTTTAATCCATTGATTTATCTCTTATCAACATAATCACACAAGATATTGTAGTAACAATATCTTGTAATCTTTACTTGCTGGAAAATAACAAACAGTCAAATTTGTGTCTTTAGCCCACCTGACATATGTCCCTAAACCGGACATTTAAAGCAGAACGTGCACCACTTGCAGGTTTGTGTCAAAAGCCAGCTAGTGTAACATATGTAAGCCCACTGCCATATGCATCATTTATTTTTGCACTGTTAATTCATTTTACATTTTCACTTAGTGCAGGACAATGTAAGGCAGATACTACAGACATTTAAATCTTTTTTTTTTTGTATATACACCACTTTTTCACTGCTTGACCATTGTCTTAATGTTTTTGCAGTTCAATGTGTTTTTTTTTTTTTTGTATCTAAACCACATAAACACTTAAACTAGTCTAACATACTACATAAACACTTAAACTGGTCTAACATACACATACACACACACATACAGTCATACAGTTGGTATAGGAAAGGGTTAAAGCTTAACTCAGTAAAGAGGAGAGAGAATAAGAATAGGAAGTTATGGAACCATTTGCATATTTAGCAGATCTAACGCCTGAAGGAAACATCAGATTCTTAGTTCAACGCGCCTTTGTAAAAAGGTGCAAATGATACCTAATGTATCAATTAAT
>NW_015547300.1:0-862 GCF_001515605.1 Sinocyclocheilus anshuiensis | reverse complement strand
ATGTTATTTATGAAGAATTACAATCATATTTTGTAGTTCAAAGGGATTTCTATACAATGACACCATTTGTTTTCATTTCCTCCATTGTATGTGTGTAGGGTAAACCTTTGAATTTGGGTATGTCAAATTTAGGCAAAAATACACAATGATTCTCTTATCATTCAGTTGAATACATTTGTCTATCATTTAATTCAACTGATCTTAATGTTTAATCAATGAATCATTTATTATGTCCATAGATTTTCAACTTGTCTGATTGTTGTCTGATAATTTGTAAGTTACAAATTGCTGCAAGAGCTTTCAGTCAAGAAAGACCAATTACTAATTATTTTCACCTGATGATCACAATTAGATACCATATAAGTAGAACTGTGTGTGAGACTTTGCAATGTTCAAACATGGAGCAGGATAGACTTGTAGAGAGAGGAAACCTGCATCGAAGAGGTGGTGGTGGTGCTCCTCAACAGAGAGGTGGACGTGGACCAAGACAAAGAGGTGGTGGTGCTCCTCAACAGAGAGGTGGACGTGGACCAAGACAAAGAGGTGGTGGTGCTCCTCAACAGAGAGGTGGACGTGGGCCAAGACAAAGAGGTGGTGGTGCTCCTCAACAGAGAGGTGGACGTGGGCCAAGACAAAGAGGTGGTGGTGCTCCTCAACAGAGAGGTGGACATGGACCAAGACAAAGAGGTGGTGGTGCTCCTCAACAAAGAGGTGGTCTTCAGAGAAATGTAGGCAGAAGACAGCGCACCATCATCTCTAATGAAGTCCGGGTCATCATTGCTGACCATGTGGTTAACAGAGGCCTTACCATGGCAGGGGCTGCCAGGTTAGTTCAGCCTAACTTACAAAGGTCAACTGTCAG
>NW_015547299.1:0-974 GCF_001515605.1 Sinocyclocheilus anshuiensis | reverse complement strand
TTAACATTTAATTCAGAGTAGCCCTGAAACAATTAATAGTTTTACTTCACTTAAAAAAAAAAAATAAAAAAAAAAGGTTTTGAGAACCTATTGTAACTTTGAAATTCAATTTAAAAAGTAATGATGGAGAAACTGAGCTTTTTGAAGCTGCTTGTTTGGTTTAAACACTGATTAAAGCACTCAGATAAACTCATGCTTACGACACCTGCTGCTCAAAACTGTAAATGCAACAAGAACTACAAACTATTTTTATAACCAACTGCAAATAAAGTAATTAAAGTGTAATCTAATGACTGCAATCTACCGATCATTTAGTATCTCAACAGATGTGTATGAAGTGTTTGTATATATTTTTTCTCATTAGTTTATTTAAGGCCATTAACTATCACTGAGACTGACTGCATTAGCAGTGCACTGACGACTCGACAAGGGAGCTAAACTCATTTAGTTTGGATCTATTTTTCTTTGTTTATTTTTTCTCATTTTAATCATGACAGTATCGAACCACACAGGAAAAAAACTCCCGGTGAAGCAGCTGAGATCCACGTGACACACGATTATAAAGATGGCGTTCATTAAAGAGGAGAGTGAAGACTTCAGGATTGAAGAAGTATTCAGTCTGAAACAAGAAGATACCGAGGAACAAACAGGTTGGTTTTCATTCTCATTTGATTGTTATTAAAATGTCAGTCTCTATATTCAGTCTATATTTTTGAATAATGTCTTGTGACTGAGTGTCCAAATTTAAGTGGTTTTATTTGACATGGAGCCTCGTGTATAAACAGGAAGTAACCGGTTGAGCCGGTTCACAAATCGAACTGAATCGAACTTTAGTTCCGGGTTGATGACGCAGGACGCACAGCCGAAGTAGCACGTCCAACTCGAAAAGAACCGAATGAGCCGGTTCAACCAACTGTTGAGGATTACTAAGGACTCAACAAGAACCGAATGAGCCGTGGTGAAGTTTGCCGAGG
>NW_015547298.1:0-450 GCF_001515605.1 Sinocyclocheilus anshuiensis | reverse complement strand
CTGCATGGGCTCAGGTTCAGCCAGAGAGGACAGAGGTGGTGAGTGGCTCTCCAAAGGCTGGGGTTCCTCCAGCCCCCAGGACGGGCGGGGAGCCAAGCGTCGCTGACGCAAGCGAAGGCGGCTCTCAACTCGAGTAGCCAGATTGATAAAGCCCTCCAGGTCTTGGGGTAGGTCGTGGGCAGCAATCTCATCCTGGATTTCGAAGTTCAACCCCTCCCGAAACATAGCTCGCAGCGCCCCCTCATTCCAGTCGCAGGAAGCAGCTAATGTTTTAAACTGAATGGCATATTCAGTCACGGAACGGCCTCCTTGACGGAGCCGCACTAGTGTGGATGCTGCCTCATCTCCCCTCACAGAGCAATCAAACAGCCTTGTCATCTCACCGCGAAACTCCTCAAAATCCGTGCACAAGTCAAGTCACCTTTATTTATATAGCGCTTTTAACAATAC
>NW_015547297.1:0-824 GCF_001515605.1 Sinocyclocheilus anshuiensis | reverse complement strand
CGGCGCTGATCAAACGCTTCAGGACGCGCAGACAGGGGAAGCGAGGCGGCGCCCTCAGGCAGCTCAGACATCGCGGATTCAGGATGCCGTTGCCTAGCATCCATCTGGCGAACCTCCGCTCTCTACCCAACAAAACAGACGAACTCCTTCTGCTCTCCCGGACAAATAAGGATTTTTCAAACTCTGCTGCTCTGTGTTTCACGGAAACCTGGCTGAATGACGCCATTCCGGACAGCGCACTACATCTGCCGGGCTTTCAGCTGTTCAGAGCGGACCTGCGACGCAGAATCAACGGGGAAATCACGCGGCAGCGGGACGTTTTTACATCAACGAAAGGTGGTGTACAGATGTAACAGTGTTAAAGAAGATGTGCTGTCCCTATCTAGAAGCGCTCTTCATTAACTGTAAGCCGTTCTATTCGCCGCCGGAGTTTTGCTCATTCATTCTCGTCAGTGTGTACATTCCTCCACAAGCGCATGTGAGCTCCGCTTTACAGAAACTCGCTGATCTCATCACAGACACAGAACAACACCCGGACTCTGTTTTAATCATTCTCGGGGACTTTCATAAAGCAAATCTCTCTCGTGAACTGCCAAAATACAGACAGCATGTTACATGTCCCAACAGAGACAGTAATATACTGGAATCACATGTCCCACCAGAGACAGTAATATATTGGATCACTGTTACACCACAATAAAGAATGCATATCACTCTGTTCCATGAGCAGCTTTAGGGCTCTCTGATCACTGTTTGGTTCATCTTATACTGACCTACACGCAGAAACTGAAATCAGCTAAACCTGTATTAAGGACTGTAAAAAG
>NW_015547296.1:0-902 GCF_001515605.1 Sinocyclocheilus anshuiensis | reverse complement strand
GAGCGCTGCTTTGTGTACAGCCGTTACTGGGGAAACCTCTATCTCCCCCGTTAAAGCAAAAGTCCATCATCAGTAAGTCTGTCTGATTTACGCAGCAAACTTATTTTGCTTTTCGTATATCCACAGGTGCTGCGGATATCCGCGGATAATGTTTTAATAAATAAATATTAAAACATAATCCGGATAATGTTGCAAATATTAACTACATTTTTTTTTTCATGAGCCAGACGATTTCGTGTGTGTGTGTTCATTCGCCTGAAGTTGCAGTGACAGAAACGGTGACATTCCAGATAAAGTTTGAAAGGAGTAAAGCCTGTGTTAATGCTATTGAGTAGGCTAATATAGCCAAAGAAGATATTTTGTTTTATAAATAAATGTTCATTTAAAAGCAGCCCACGATCAGCGTATTATGTTACCGTTATCCCTTATGGCTCCGACTAGGTTTTGTTCCGTCCTCCATGCTGTGACAACTCACAAAAGACTATTTTTAGCCAAGCAGCGCGGAGAGCCGCTTCAGAAACGTGCCGCCGCTGGCTGATAAACACAAGCACTGACTAGAGCGAATGTAACCCTTGTTCCCCGAGAAAGGGAACAAGACACTGCGTCGGTAACGACACTTTGGGGAACCCCCTCAGCGTAGCGAGTCTGAAGCATGAATGAAACTATTCCAATCCTGATTGGTGTTGCGTCATGATGTAACATGTGACGACATAGTCGGAAGCTACAAAGGGACGCCGGCACACAACAGAGTCAGCTTTTGCGATGAAGCAAGCCGCTCCCAGGCAAGGAGAGGTGTGGCAAAGAGACGCAGAGTCTCGTTCCCTTTCTCGGGGAACAAGGGTTACAGTCGTAACCCAAGACGTTCCCCCTCGAGGGAACTCACACTGCGTCGGTAACGACAC
>NW_015547295.1:726-1297 GCF_001515605.1 Sinocyclocheilus anshuiensis | reverse complement strand
TATTACTGTGTTATTCCTGTATTATTACTGAATTATTCCTGTGTTGTTCCTGAGTATTTCCTGTGTTATTTCTGTTATTACTGTGTTATTCCTGTGTTATTTTTGTGTTAACCCTGTGTTATTAATGTGTTATTCCTGAGTTATTTCTGTTATTACTGTGTGATTTCTGTGTTATTACTGTGTTATTCCTTTGTTATTACTGTGTTATTCCTGTTTTATTACTGAGTTATTCCTGTGTTTATTACTGTGTTACTCCTGTGTTTATTACTGTGTTATTGCTGTGTTATTACTGTGTTATTAATGTGTTATTACTGAGTTATTCCTGTTATTTCTGTGTTATTACTGTGTTATTCCTGTGTTATTACTGTGTTATTTCTGTTATTACTGTGTTATTACTGTGTTATTACTGCGTTAATCCTGTGTTATTACTGCGTTATTACTGTGGTATTACTGTGTTAATCCTGTGTTATTTCTGTTATTACTGATTTATTCCTGTGTTATTCCTGTGTTGTTACTGTGTTATTTCTGTTATTACTGTGTTATTTCTGAGTTAATCCTGTGTTATTACTGC
>NW_015547295.1:274-636 GCF_001515605.1 Sinocyclocheilus anshuiensis | reverse complement strand
TTATTACTGTGTTATTACTGAGTTAATCCTGTGTTATTACTGCATTATTACTGAGTTAATCCTGTGTTATTACTGCGTTATTACTGTGTTATTCCTTTGTTATTACTCTGTTAGTCCTGTATTATGCATGTGTTATTACTGTGTTATTAATGTGTTATTTCTATGTTATTACTGAGTTATTACTGAGTTATTACTGTGTTATTAATGTGTTATTCCTTTGTTATTACTGTGTATTTACTGCATTATTTCTGTTATTACTGTGTTATTCCTCTTATTTCTGCTATTACAGAGTTATTCCTGTGTTATTTCTGTTAATCCTGAGTTATTACTGTGTTATTCCTGTGTTATTACTGTTTTATTCC
>NW_015547295.1:0-210 GCF_001515605.1 Sinocyclocheilus anshuiensis | reverse complement strand
CTGTGTTATTCCTGTGTTATTACTGCGTTATTACTGTGTTATTACTGAGTTAATCCTGTGTTATTACTGCGTTATTACTGTGTTATTCCGTTGTTATTACTCTGTTATTCCTGTGTTATGCCTATGTTATTACTGTGTTATTAATGTGTTATTCCTATGTTATTGCTGTGTTATTACTGTATTATTACTGAATTATTCCTTTGTTATTAC
>NW_015547294.1:0-1617 GCF_001515605.1 Sinocyclocheilus anshuiensis | reverse complement strand
TAGGGGTGTACTCACTATTGTGGCCAGCGGTTTAGACATTAATGGATGTTTGTTGAGTTATTTTGAGGGGACAGCAAATTTACAGTTATTCAAGCTGTACACTCACTACTTTACATTGTAGCAAAGTGTAATTTCTTCAGTGTTGTCACATGAAAAGATATAATAAAATATTGACAAAAATGTGAGGGGTGTACTCACTTCTGTGAGATACTGTACATACATACATACACACACACACACACACACACATATACGCACAAAGAAAAACAAGTAGATAGAATAGAAAGAATAGAAAGCTAGTGTTTTAAAAAAAAATAAAGTTGGATGGGGGCAGATGCACATTTTCAGGTTTCTCCAGAAATATTTGATTGGGTTCAAGGCCAGGCTGTGGCTGGGCCACTCAAGGACATTCACAGAGTTGTCTTTAAGCCACTCTTGCTGTGTGTTTAGGTGCATTGTCCTGTTGGAATGTGGACCTTCTGTCCAGTCTGAGGTTCTGAATGCACTGGACTAGATTTTCATTAAAGCTATCTCAATATTTTTGTGCACTGAGCTTTTCTTCTACTCTGACGAGTCCCTCAGTCCCTGCCGCTGAAAAACAGCCCCAGCACAGCTGCTACCAGCACACTTTACTTTTGGGATGGTACTCTGCAAGTGATGAGCAGAGCTGGTTTCCTTCAAACATTATGCTTGGAATTGAGGTTCATCAAACCAGAGAATATTGTTTCTCAGAGTCTGGGGGTCCTTTAGGTGCTTTTTTTTTGTTGCAAATCACAAGTGTGTTTTCATGTGTCTTCACAGAGGAGAGGTTTGAGTTTGGCCATACCGCCCATAAAGCCCAGATCGGTGGAGTGTTGCAGTGATGTTTGTCCTTTTGTAGATTTCTCCTATCTCCACATATGATCATAGAGCTCAACTAGAGTGACCATCAGGTTCTTGGTCACCAGTCTAACCAAAGCCCTCCTCCATCGATTGCTCAGTTTGGCCAGGAGGCCAGCTCTAGGAAGAGTCCTGGTTGTTTTAAACTTCTTCCATTAAGGGTAACAGAGACTATATGCTTCTGTGAACCTTCAATGAAACAGAATATTTTCTGAACTCTTCCCCAGATGTGTGGCTTGACGCAATCCTGTTTCTGAGCTCTACAGGCAGTTCTTTTGACCGCAGAGCTTGGTTTTGCTCTGATATGCGTTCTCTACAGGCAGTTCTTTTGACCTCAGGGCTTGATTTTTGCTCTGATATGCATTATCAGCTGTTAGACCTTTAATTAAGACGTGTGTGCCTTTCCAAATTATACCCATTCAATTGAATTTGCCACAGGTTAACTTCACTTGAAGTGTAGTTACATCTACAAGCAATATGAATACCCTGAGCTAAATTTCAACTGTCCCAGATAAGGGTATGATTACTTATGCAATGGAATCATTTACATCATTTAATGTTAATAAATTTGCAAAGATGTTAAAAAAATTTTTTTTTCAAACAACGTTGCTTTGCCATTATGGTGTATGGAGTGTAGATTGATTTGGGGGAAAAAAAGTAATTTAAAGCAGTTTAACCTAAGGCAGCAACATAAAATGTGAAAAAACTTTTAATAGGCACTATATATATATATATATA
>NW_015547293.1:0-1060 GCF_001515605.1 Sinocyclocheilus anshuiensis | reverse complement strand
AAAAGGATAAGGCCTAAGATATTTCTTAAGCTGTAATGAAAAAAAACAAAACAACAACAACAAAAAATTACTGATTATTTATTTTCTGGTGATTAAAGAGATGTTTAAAAGTCTCTCTCTCTCTCTCTCTCTCTCTCTCTCTCAAAGAGGTGTTTAAAGGTCTCTCTCTCTCTCTCTCTCTCTCTCTCTCTCTCTCACCCCCACTTTTTTATCTGTTAACATTAGATAATGCACTGTGAATTAACATGAACATTTTGATTAACTAACATCAACAAACATTAATAAATGCTGTGAAAATATATTGTTCATTGTTAGTTCATGTTAGTAAATGCATTTACTAATGTTAACAAATTAGACCTTATTTTAAAGTGTTACCAAAACCTTAATAATTTATAAGCATTTTTTAACTATTTTATTGATCTATAATATTTGTGAAATAGTTTTGTCTTCATTACAGTTTAGTCTTCATCTGTGAGCTGAACTGTTGCAAAAAAAACAACAACAACAAAAAAATTACTGATTATTTTTTTTTCTGGTTATTAAAGATATGTTTAAAAGTCTCTCTCTCTCTCTCTCTCTCTCACCCTCCCCTTCTCTCACTCCCACTCTCAACACACACACACACTCACCCAGCCCCCCACCTCACCCCCTTCATCACACAAGAGGCAGAGTGGCAGAGTGAGATCAGATGTCTTATAGTTTTTTAATTTTCTGTTATCCATAGAGCGTTGTAAAATTGTGAAACTATGCCTATTTCCTCAGAATGACTTGTTCTATGTATGTAAAAAGTTTTGAACTGTTTGGAAGCTGCATTTTAATAATACAACACAATTACTCTGTCATTTTTTCCTGTTATTTTAACAAATCACCACGGCAAAACCGTTCAAGCTATCCAAAATCCATCCGCAATATAAGTTCCTCAATGTGTTGGCATCATGTAGACAAAGTTTGGTGTGTATAGAGCAATTTTCCTATGAGGAGTATGCATAAATTCACAGCTATATTTTTTCAAAACTCCATATTCAAATCAATATAGCAGACTTCCTGTTGGTCGTAGCTA
>NW_015547292.1:708-847 GCF_001515605.1 Sinocyclocheilus anshuiensis | reverse complement strand
AAAAGTTTTACACAGATAAAAGTGCAAAAGAACTATAAAGACCAACATGTATATAAGACATCTAAGACCTCATTAGTTAACCTTAGTTAATGCATTAACATTCACAATGAGCAATAGCTACATTTGCTACAGAAGTTAT
>NW_015547292.1:0-180 GCF_001515605.1 Sinocyclocheilus anshuiensis | reverse complement strand
TATTTCTGCAGTTTAGCGCCATCTGCTGTCAGAGAGTGAAAGTGCGCTTTCATCCAGCGCGTCTCTCACATGTTCCGCCATGTGCTTCTCCTCTGCTTATTTACATCAGAGTGCGCATGCGTCTTTCACGCAGCGTACAGCGGCGTTGTGCATTTTGACCAGTTGATGGGAAAAGTATTC
>NW_015547291.1:626-2197 GCF_001515605.1 Sinocyclocheilus anshuiensis | reverse complement strand
GAGAAAAGAGATCGGCTCAGACCTTTTCTTGAGACAAGCTAGAATGAGAGATAAAGAAAGATGAAGAAAATGACAGAAAAGAGAAGCTCCAAAGCTGTGTTGGAAATATATATATATATAAAATATGTTTGCATTACTGTCAAAAGTTAATGAAATTAATATTAATAGACCCTTGACTCTTGGGTAATTTAAGCCTATTAGGTGAGGTTTATTTTGAAAATATGAAAACTGCATTATTATGTATGAATGCAGTGAAGATATGCATATTAATGATAGGAAAACAGTGAATAAATCTACAACAAAACAATAGAGGAATGAACTGATACTATACAGCCAATAAGAATTAATCATAAAGTTATGTATATAAGGAGGTAAACATAAAAATAATAAGATATTGGAGCCAATATTAAATAAAACATGACTGTCTGAGAGATTCCAATGTATAAGAAGTTATGGAATAAATATCATGTACTGTACAATTTAAATAACACAGATGTTGTTTAGCTTGTCTATTGTTTCTTTTTTATTTTTTTGCTCTGTTTACTTTTCTAGTTTATTTTTATCAGATTTTTTAAATATATTTAACACATTTAATTTGACTTATGCATGAATTTACTATATATATACATTTTCTTTTTTCCAAAAGCAATATATAATACTGATACAAGGACTGGGCGATATAGCTAAAAAAATGTATCAACGATATAATGTTTCAGATCGTTCGGTATCGATAATTATTGACATTTTTTATAACCTTTTTGATATAATGTTTCATATCGTTCGGTATCGATAATTATTGACATTTTTTATAACCTTTTTTAAAACAAAGTGGTTACATTTAACCACTGTATTTTTTAATGAGCAAAATAATGCAGCACATTTTAAATGTTAAACGCAAGGAAGTAATAGTCTATAAAAAACATGCATTACGTCTAAATTAACTCATATAAATCAAATATAATTTCGTAAATTGCATAAACAATTATGAACAAAACAGCATCACGTATATGCATTGCTTAATACAAAGAGCCGAATCGCCCATCACACAGATTGCCTTTAAAAACATACGAGACGCAGTGAAAATGAATAAACCTCCACAAATTTGTGACGTGTTTTCTAAAAGTTTAAACTGTTTTAACTTTGCATGGCTTTCTATACATCTCTTGTGTGAGACGCGAGTGCAGCAGTCATATTTGTCCGTCTAGAAAATGCGCTGAATATGCGTTCTGTGTGAATGGCTTGGTTTCGGTTTTAACCCAATCAAAATCTTCTCCGCATTGAGCTTCTATATTTCTCTAATATTTTGAATGTCTCGTGGGCTAGACTAACAAAACATTAAACTACAACATCACTTGCATCATCATCACCGCATCTCGTGCTCCACTGATGACGCTCCCTGACGCACATCTAACATTGGATTGTACTATTTTTGCATTCAAATGCAAATGTTTATTTTAAATTCGACTAATATTCATTTTACTCACAATCTCCTCATCAAAGGCAGGCACAGCACTCATGTTCGTGTTTGCGTGTGCTGTCTGCGTCACTCATAGCACGTGCCTATATCGTGC
>NW_015547291.1:0-195 GCF_001515605.1 Sinocyclocheilus anshuiensis | reverse complement strand
AAAAATGCGCTGAATATGCATCTGTGTGAATGGCTTGGTTTCGGTTTTAACCCAATCAAAATCTTCTCCGCATTGAGCTTCTATATTTCTCTAATATTTTGAATGTCTCGTGGGCTAGACTAACAAAACATTAAACTACAACATCACTTGCATCATCATCACCGCATCTCGTGCTCCACTGATGACGCTCCCTGA
>NW_015547290.1:0-493 GCF_001515605.1 Sinocyclocheilus anshuiensis | reverse complement strand
ATCCTCGTTTATGTTGCTATTTAGGACTTTATAACAGACATTATATGGACTTAGCTCCATTATGTATTGCTTGCTGTTATTAAGTAATCAAAACAACAACAAAATAGCTAAGGAAAATAAACCAAATTAACACCAAAATGGTAAAATAATTAAATTTAATGAATTCATGTGCAATTTGAAAGGATATATTACAAGAGATTACCTCAGAAAACGATATGAATGGGCTAGTGTAGTATCATCTTCCGCTAATCTGAGGAACCACACTCAGTCTTGGGTTTTTGATGCCAGAAGATACACTTTATTTCATCAAGAATAAAGTGGAGAAGTTCTCTGCAGAAAACATCTCCAGAATGTTTCTCTGCCTCTCTTTTTATACAGTTTTGACTTTAAGGCGTTTTCCATCCATAGAATGGTTCCATTGTGCATACAATTCTCCCTAGAGAGAAGGCCCCCCCCCCCAAGTCTTGTTATGGTAAAGAAAGAAAGCCCACTT
>NW_015547289.1:0-626 GCF_001515605.1 Sinocyclocheilus anshuiensis | reverse complement strand
TAAGATCACAGACAACCTCCACAATTATTACAAATGACTGGAGGTTACCAGGTAATACTAATCCCGTGCAAATAGGGCTTAAGACTCTTCTGACCTGCCTGAAGAAAATAGGCAGAAAAAGGTGAAAAAGAGAAGAAAGCAAGGCCAACTCTTCATCCTCGTCAGATGAATCTTTTTCCACAACACAAACTGGCAGAGCGAACCTTCATGAAGAAACTTAAAGGGATGTTGTGTCGTGGAGCCAATGATCAGTTTCTTCAATGTAGTCAATGAAGCTCGAGAAGCAGAGTTCCAGATGTTAAAATAAGACTTTATTAAACAAAGTAACAAAGCCGAGATAACGGTTACCGCATCTGAAGTCTCTGTCTGTCCGCGCATCCGTTTTATACCTTTTTCTCTTACCAAAGTTGGTAGTTCCGGTTTTTTATTGGTTATGCCTGTCTGGTTTGCCACAATTTATTACTAGCACACCTGGTCCATCTTTTAATGGTGGAATTTGGCCAAATCAACCATTTTTTAAAAACGTTCATTTTGCCACTTCCCATTGGTTGGCGGTGGGCCCATGAGACATACATCAAATCTGTTTACTCCTTACTGTCAACTTTCTGTAAATCACCCAAAGTTCA
>NW_015547288.1:406-563 GCF_001515605.1 Sinocyclocheilus anshuiensis | reverse complement strand
TATAATCTATACTCAACTGTAAAATAACACTGGATAGTCTTCACTTCAACCTCACTGTATAATGAAAGGCAGCAGCAGGTTTATTTAGGCTGCTGTCTCTTTAAGACCTCATGCACGGATCTAATATACTGTTACACATGGCTCTATGCTTACTTTT
>NW_015547288.1:0-173 GCF_001515605.1 Sinocyclocheilus anshuiensis | reverse complement strand
AATTTTCATCTGTCAAATTTAAAAATGTATGTTTATAAGCTTTTTAAAATGTCTATTTAAAACAATATAATAAGAATTAGAATAATACAAATAAGTTACCAATCATATGTCAAATTTAAAAATGTATGTGTCACGGTTCACACACACAAGGAACACGGGAACGAAGGAGCGAG
>NW_015547287.1:0-845 GCF_001515605.1 Sinocyclocheilus anshuiensis | reverse complement strand
ATAAATCACCATCGCCACACCGTTCAAGATATCCTAAATCCGTTCACAATTTAACATCTTCAGTATATTGGCATCATGTTGACAAATTTTGGTGAGAACTACTTGTTTCTTCTTGGAGGAGTATGAATTAATTTACAGCCTGATTTTTGCATCATATAATAATTGCTGTTAATAGTGTTCATCGTCTGTTTTATTACGTCTTAAATTGATTTTTCCGTACATTTGCTGTAAAGTTGCTTTGCAATGATTTGTATCGTGAAAAGCGCTGTACAAATAAACTTGACTTGACTTAAACTTGACTTTTGACAAAAGGTGGCGCTATAGAGTGCCTCCTCCACGCCCATTTATGAGCTTTTTCCAGTGTCTAACTATCATTAATACTGACATGTGTGTTGAGTTTTATGAAATTCTAATCATGTTATCTGCCTCAAAATCACTGGAAAAGAATATTGAAGTTTGACACGTTGCCATGGCAACAATATTTTAGATATCAATATCCCCTCAACAGTTTTACATCGGCCGTGTTTTGACATTCTTCTGAAGAAGTTTGAAGCAAATCGAGTAAAAGCATGGTGCTGAATTCAAAGCATTTTGAAAATTACACACTTCCTGCTGCCAGTTGGTGGCGCTATAACTTTCAGTCGTAATAGTCACATCTATGTGATCGGCATCATACAACGAACAAACCACTGAAGTTTGATCAAAATCAGACAATGCATGTGGATGTTATTAGACACTTCCTGTTTCTCATTTCTTGCCATAACTTCATCGCCTTGCCATGGGCAAACCGTTCGAGATATCAATTTAGCATCCCCAATGTCTTGAGATCATGTTGACCGAGTTTG
>NW_015547286.1:0-1431 GCF_001515605.1 Sinocyclocheilus anshuiensis | reverse complement strand
TGTTTCACAGTCAACACATATGGCTTTTTTGGCTAGGTTTAAAGGGAAAGAGCACCTTTAGATAAACAAGGCAATAACGGATGGCACTCGTGGAGGCAGGAAAACAAAGTTCTTTATTAACCGCAGGATTGCTTGTAATAAAGATTTCAATGCAAAAGGAAAGGCAGTAGAGCTGACTATTTCTGTCAATGGTAAGTTTGTGATAACGTAAGAAAAGTAGTTTAAATGTTTTGCCACTTGCTTGAGCAACTTAATATATAAGTAAATGCAAAAGTAAAAAGCATTGAATAATGTGTTGCTTATATTTATTGTGTTTAAACATGTCTGTGAAAGATTGTATTACTGTACTGTTTAAAAAAAAGAACTGCAATGCTGAAAAAGCATTTTCAGTGACAATGTTTGGATTTGAAATCAAAATAATGGATAAATGTTGTGTTTGTGGTAAACAGCCACAGATCAGTAGCGGACTCCTGTGTGAAAGCTGCTTTTCCTCTCACAAGAGTCACCTAAGAGGGAAATTCCCCCCCATTTTCAAAAATGAAATTCAGGCCCTGAATAATTGTCTAAAAATCCTGATTGGAGTATCACTATAAATAGTTATAAATTATAAAAAGAAGGCTTTAAAAAGATCGGTATCGGTGATCGGTATCGGCAGATACTGCTTTCTGTGATCGGCGATCGGTGATCGGCCTCAAAAATCCTGATCGGAGCACCCCTACAGAAAACCATAAAAACTGTTAGCATTCACCCACGACACCCCAACATGCTAGAAACCACCTACAGCATCCTAATGGTGGTGAGTTTTGCACAGTCAAGCAGCACTCACAATTGCTTCAAAGAATATATAGATCAATTTATATAATACAGTTTTATTTCTGATTTGTTATCACTGTCGAAGGCTGCTGAGGGCAGTAAATGTTTCATTCTTCCTCAAAAACACTGAAAGAATCATTAATAAACTGGAAGTGGGACCAGATTTTTTGTTTTTTACTGATACCGATAGCTAGGTTGGACCACACTGGCTGATACCGATAAATCAACCAATAGTTTTTAAAATGGATACTGAACAAAAACTAAAATAGGCTAGTGATTTACTATTTTTTTAAAACCCCTACTGAACCATATACTTCATAAATGAATAAAAATAGTAATATTGATTATATTTATCATTAAAGTTAGTTTATAGTTTATCAACTAATGTTAAAAAAAGAAACTTTAGTTTAAAAATGTATTAGTAAATGTTGAAATTAACACATTCGAACAAGTAACAATACTTATACAGCTTTCATTAATTTTAATGTTACAAATGGACTCTTATTGTAAAGTGTTACCATTTTTTTCATCAGTCATGCTTAAAGATGGTCATCTTTAAATATCTACACAAAAGCCATAGCATTGAAATTACATACATATGGATATTGTATGTATACT
>NW_015547285.1:0-849 GCF_001515605.1 Sinocyclocheilus anshuiensis | reverse complement strand
GCTCATTTTATTACATATTCCACACAAAGAATGTTCTTGCAGCCATTTGTATTTATCATGCTGATAATTTTTAGTTATTTTATTTAGTTAACATTATCTAACCTTTAAAGTTGGAAATACATTTTAACAATCATCAACTCTTTCAAGCGTGACTTTTCATCTAACGTTTAAAGTTGGAAATACATTTTAACAATCATCAACTCTTTCAAGTGTGACTTATATAAACCAGTTTTAATGAATGTAAATGAAAATATGAATTAGTTCAAATAAATGTACATTCTTTATTGTCACTATAGCATATACAGAAGTATCAAAGTGAAAGTCTTGGATGCAATTATGTTGTGACAGGAAAGACCAGAATCCACGAAACACTAACTGCATAGTATACATGTAATGCACAGTATTCTCATAATTTACATTACTACACAAAATGCACAAGAACATAATATACAGAATATGTTTACAATTCATTATATGTTTTAAACACTGCAATTATCCTTTCAACAGTTCCTGTTACAGTATAAGTTACAAAACAGTGAATGAGTATGTTATGTAATGGAGTGCAATATCAGTCTTTACAGGAATATTCCACCCCAAAAAATGAAAATTCTAATTTACTCACCTTCATGCCATTCCAGATGTATATGACTTTCTTTCTTGACATAAACACAAAGATTTTTAAGAAAATAATCCATCTCTGAGAATCCACATAACACAAGTGAATTGTAACCCATGCACGTATGACAGTTGATCGGAAGTAATTGTTAATAGTCAAAAGTTTAAATTATTAGTGTTGTTCTTATCTGTTTCACTTCAAAAGATACTGATTCAACCATTAAGGTCAGATGG
>NW_015547284.1:0-989 GCF_001515605.1 Sinocyclocheilus anshuiensis | reverse complement strand
ACTGGAGGAAGAGTTATTATGGATTATAGACTCAATGTATTTTAGCTAAAAACGTCTTAACGCTGGATTAGTTTCAGCTTTTCCAGATGTTAGATGTTAACTGATGGACTGGAGGGCTGTGGATTACTTGTGGATTATTGTGATGTTTTTATCAGCTGTTTGGAGATGTTTTTATCAGCTGTTTAGACTCTCATTCTGACGGCACCCATTCACTGCAGAGCATCCATTGTTGAGACACTGATGCAATGCTGCATTTCTACAAACCTGATGAAGAAACACACTCATCCTGATCTTGGATGACCTGAGAATAAGGACATTTTCAGCAGATTTTCATGTGTGTGAGGATATTTCTTGTAGTGATCTCTGTGCACCTGTGACAGCAGGAAGTCCTGCAGCTCCTGCTCCTGGTGTGAGAGCGTGATGACGCGTCCGTCTCGATGCACAACCCTGATCTGCTCCACACCGATGTTCAGCTGCAGCTGGATCGACCTGAGCAGGATATTTGAGACAATCAGTGTCAACGCTGAGCTGTGTAATTAACCGCGAATGTTCGGTGCGATGGCGAAAAAGCGAGGATTTTTTTTCCGTCCTGTGTGTCGATTTTTTCCCCTTGTAACCCTTATTGTCTTTTGTTCTTACTTGTCTTTGTAATTGTATTTGCTGTTCTTCTATTGCATAATAATAAAAATAATAATAATAAATAAATAAAGAAAAAAAAAAGAAAAGAGTGAGAGTGGTGGCGCAGTTTCCAAAACCAGCGTAAACAAACACAGAAGAAGAGTGTTCCGAGAGAGGAGAGAGTGGATGCTGAGTTCTTGCTATCTGAGAACAGATTTATTCTCACATGTTCTTAATATCATTTCTATTAATTCTCCACTGAATTATGTGATCTGGAGAGCACCGTCTGTTTTCTTCCATGAGCGCGAGTGTTATGAGTTATTAGAGTCTCTACTTCCTCCGCAAACTGAGAAGAGCCAGAGCCCCGGCCC
>NW_015547283.1:0-934 GCF_001515605.1 Sinocyclocheilus anshuiensis | reverse complement strand
CTTACAAGATCAGATATTTGTCAATGAGCTCAGGATCTGTTGAGCTGCAAATACTCCAGCATGGTCTTGTCAGTAATCTCTCCTTATTCTCGCCCTAGGGATGTAACGATTACCGGTTTGACTATAAATCGCGATAAAATACCCCACGGTTAGTATTACCGTTTCATATTTTAATTATCACTATAACCGTATTCGATTACCGTGATTTGAACAACTGAGGATAAATAAATACTGTCCAGCACAGGGCTCCAGAGTGCGACCAAATGGGCGCATTTTGCGATAATTTTCTTTGCCAGTGCGACTAAATTGTGTGTGCGGTCGCACTGGCGCGGCCACCGCATTGTTTAACTCATAAGCGCTGCATTTCTGTTGCATGTGAGAAACATCAAACGGCAAACAAAACTGAAAGCATAACGAAACCGCACGACTCGTTTGAGCTGCGCAGCTCTTCGAGTGTAGAGCCTGGTTTATACTCGCCGCGTCAGCACAAGCGCGAAGCTCTGAGCAGCAAAAATGACGCGCATATTGAGGAAACGATGGATGGTTTTCAAGCGAAAGTCAAGTAAAAGACCGCTTCTTAAACCAGAGAAGGTGAACATGCTGGTATTCTTGTGGGGGGAAAAAACATGCTAGCACAGTCACCGTTAGTTTTACTTTTCTTTTTGTTTTCATTTTTGAAAAACTTACCTTTGCTGTTTACCTTAAACTATGGAGGCTCTAAAGCTTGTTATCTTTGCTGTTTACCTCACGTTATGCTATGGAGGCTCTCTTTTTTATTTATTTGATTCCTCAGTGTCTGCTAAACGTTCTGTAATTTATTAGTCTGTATATAAAATACAGCATGTGGTGTCATTAGGGCTGTCACGGTGAGGGAATTTCCCTTGCGGTGATTTTGAGTGGCTCAATAGCGCGGTATTATCGCCATACATATACA
>NW_015547282.1:0-542 GCF_001515605.1 Sinocyclocheilus anshuiensis | reverse complement strand
TGGCCGATTTGAGCATCCATAAACAACGCAAAACACAGGCATTTTAAGTTCATCATTTTTTATAGCTTGTTAAAATTGCCACTTTTAGGGTATGAGCCAAAACGCACCATTTTCTTCTTTCCCTTTAAATGCAAATGAGCTGGTGCTCCCGGAGAAGAGGGCGGAGCTTCAAGAGCTCAAGCTCTGGCAATACCGGTGCTAGCCTTGGCAAATAAACACTCCACTATTAGTACAAGCCTGTTATCTTTACAGAAACCGCACTCGGTTTAAAAGTCAGTCATCTGATTGTACTGTGCATAAAAAAAATGCACTTTATGAATTACACAGATGGGAGCACGGCGCGATAAAAATAACTCATGGTGCCATCGCATGCTATTACAAACTTTATAAGCCCCACTTGTGATTATGAGCTCGACTAATTCTAGCGGTCGACTTCACATTGCTTTCATATGGAATTTTAACTCCCACATTAACCATTTAGTTTTTTAACTCCATATATTTCATCATATAATAATTGCTGTTAATAGTGTTCATCGTCTGTT
>NW_015547281.1:0-844 GCF_001515605.1 Sinocyclocheilus anshuiensis | reverse complement strand
TGTTTGTGAACGAATGTGTGTTTGTGAACGAATGTGTGTTTGTGAGTTAGTAAGTGTGAGTGAGTGGTTGTGAGCAAGCGTGAGTGTTTGTGTCAGTGAGTGAGTGTAAATGAGTATTTGTGAGCAAGTGTGTGTATGTTTGTGAGTGAGTATGTGTTTGTGAGCGAGTGTGTGTGTTTGTGTTTGTGAGTGTTTGTGAGCGAGTGTGTGTTTGTGAGCGAGTGTGTGTTTGTGAACGAATGTGTGTTTGTGAACGAATGTGTGTTTGTGAACGAATGTGTGTTTGTGAGTTAGTAAGTGTGAGTGAGTGTTTGTGAGCGAGTGTGTTTGTGAGCGAGTTTGTGTTTGTGAGCGAATGTGTTTGTAAGCGAATGTGTTTGTAAGCGAGTGTGTGTTTGTGTGAGTGTGTGTGTGTGTTTGTGAGCGAGTGTGTGTTTGTGAGCGAGTGTGTTTGTGAGCGAGTGTGTGTTTGTGAGCGAGTGTGTGTTTGTGAGCGAGTGTGTTTGTGAGCGAGTGTGTGTTTGTGAGCGAGTGTGTGTTTGTGAGCGAGTGTGTTTGTGAGCGAGTGTGTGTTTGTGAGCGAGTGTGTGTTTGTGAGCGAGTGTGTTTGTGAGCGAGTGTGTGTTTGTGAGCGAGTGTGTGTTTGTGAGCGAGTGTGTTTGTGAGCGAGTGTGTGTTTGTGAGCGAGTGTGTGTTTGTGAGCGAGTGTGTTTGTGAGCGAGTGTGTGTTTGTGAGCGAGTGTGTGTTTGTGAGCGAGTGTGTGTTTGTGGGCGAGTGTGTGTTTGTGGGCGAGTGTGCGTTTGTGTGAGAGTGTTTGTGAGCAAGTGTGAGTGTGTGTGTTTG
>NW_015547280.1:0-850 GCF_001515605.1 Sinocyclocheilus anshuiensis | reverse complement strand
AGTTTTAGGCTCTTGTGTAAAAATGCTGTAAAATGAGGATGCTGTAAAAAATAATGTCATAAATAGATTTCATTTATCAATTAACTTTTAACTCAATAAAATCAACATTTGTTGTGAGCATCCTTTGTGTTTAAAGCAGCTTTTGCCCTCGGTGCACTTACTTCATAGTTGCATAGTTTTTCAGGGAGCTTTGCAGGTAGGTCTCTTGAAGCATCTTTGAGACGTTGCCACAGTTCTTCTGGATTGAGTCTGTCTCAGTTTGCTCTGTTTCTTCATGTCATTCCAGACAGACTGATGATGATGAGATCAGATCTCTGTGTGGAGCACTGGCTGTCTCTCTCCTTGTGCATACAAAATCTCACTAGAGTATTACAATTAATGGCAAAATTAATGTTTGGAAATGTAAACTAATATTTCCTACTTGACACATTGCATCACAAAATGAATGTTTGGAAATGTAAACTGATATTTCCTACTGACACACTACAGCAAAAGATAGAAATAACTGACTTAAAACCATTTTTTGTAATATTTCATGTAATAGAAAAATAAATAAAGGAATAAATGATTTGATTAAACAAATACAATTCACTTGTAATAATTTTATCCTGAATTAATTTTTATTACATTTTTTCTTCAATGATTATTTTCTGTATTTATTTTTAACATTTATTTTTATTCTAACTTTTATTCTAACAAATTTTAAATGAATTATTTCATTTATTTTTATATTCAATTAATTAATTTATTTATTTTTAAGTGTATTTATGCATTCATTCATTTTTTTATATATTTATTCATTCCAACATGTATTTATCTTATTTTTACTTTTTCGTGTGCAACATTGACA
>NW_015547279.1:0-461 GCF_001515605.1 Sinocyclocheilus anshuiensis | reverse complement strand
GCTCGGTTTTCAATATTATAGTGCCATCTGATGTTATGGCCCACACATTACATGCAGGGCTCCAGACCAAAAAATAAAAAAATCGTAGGCTAGCCTACTATAAGAAACAAAATCAGGCGCCAAATTATTATTATTTTTGAAGTTCCACAGAATGTTTTATTTATGTATTTATTTTTTAAACACTTTAACCTTTCAGTCATACTGTCATGTGTTTATGACTCATATTTTCTTGTCTTTTATCAGCATTTTAATAAATCTTGTAGACGTCTTGGGAACTAAGGTTCACTTAAAGTGGGAACTAAACGTCTTTTCCAAACTATATACAGTCACAAAGAATTTATTATTACACAGAATCTGAGCCAATATCACAGCCCATACCTATGTATGTCAGCATCACTTGACCCTTGAATGTAGTTTAATGCATCCTATAAATGCTGTCATATGTCCTGCACACATCCAGT
>NW_015547278.1:638-882 GCF_001515605.1 Sinocyclocheilus anshuiensis | reverse complement strand
TTGTATTAAATAACATTCACAAACATTAATGAATGTTGTAAAAAAATATATTGTTCACTCACTGTAAGATGTTACTATATCTAACTCATGTTAGATAACATGAAATCATTGTAAAGTCTATACAGGAGATTAAATTTGACTGTACTTTTATTTAATCCAAACTGTGTTCATTTTTAATTTTAAAGGGCTTTTAAAACCTGCTAGAGATATTCAGCCAAGAATTACAACTAACTAAAAAAAAAAA
>NW_015547278.1:0-328 GCF_001515605.1 Sinocyclocheilus anshuiensis | reverse complement strand
GAAAGCGAAACTACTTTGTTTGGGCTTCCAAAAGAGGACGATATCCGCTTCGTCATGCCTAGAGCTGATCCGTGCTGTCGCTGAGGAAATACATCAACTTCGCGCTGTGGATCGCCGGATCGGCTTTCACCATGAACGAAGCGGAGTCCAGCCCGTAGTCGTCACATGTGGTTGCCGCAAGCCGGCCGGACGCTCCTTCGTCGAATCCGCCGCCTCTGCTCACTCTAGCCCTCTGGCTGGTCCTCACTTTAGCCCCCGGCCTCTGCTAGGCCGCCGCCGCTCACTCTGGGCCACCGTGTGTGACGCTGTGTTTCGTTGTGAAAGCGAA
>NW_015547277.1:0-605 GCF_001515605.1 Sinocyclocheilus anshuiensis | reverse complement strand
TATTTAGATTAGATCTTCGAATTAACTGTAGCAGAATCAATACTATCCTTATTTGATCTGTCCGTCCACCGAGCAGACAATATAATCATTTATCAGTTCAAGGAAAGATTATTTTCCTGGCCAAGGAACAATAGCTTTCCTACTTTATGCAGTACTAGCAGTAATTTAGCATGTAGCAAGGATTCAACATTCAGTGACTCACACAGAGGCAATCAATTGTGAATATAAGGGATTTAATAAATGAAACTACAGCTAACATACAAAAAGACTAAGCAAAACACTTAATCGATCGTGAATATAAGGGATTTAATAAATGAAACTATATCTAACATATAACTAACTAAGCAAAACACATATATACAGAATGAAACAAAGTAAGAAAAAGAGAGAGAGAAGTAAAAGGATGGCAGTATTTCACATCAAGTTTAAACACAACTTTTGAAAATCATCAAAGAATCAAAAATCACCTTAAAAGGGGCTGAAACTTAAACACGCATTTAAATAGTTGTAAACGGATACTTGCATTGGCTTCGATTACTGAACAAGAGCAAAAAGTTACATGAAGATAAAAACTGCCGGAAAATAAACTCAAGAGTAAAGTCTTG
>NW_015547276.1:0-585 GCF_001515605.1 Sinocyclocheilus anshuiensis | reverse complement strand
TGTAAATTTCCTACTGTAAATATAGCAAAACCTAATTTGTGATTATTAATATGCATTGCTAAGGACTTCTTTTGGACAACTTTAAAGGTAATTTTCTCAATATTTTGATTTTTTTGAACCCTTGGATTCCAGATTTTCAAATAGTTATATCTCATATTATATATTGTCCTATATTTGTCCTAACAAACCATACATCAGTGGAAAGTTTATTTATTCAGCTTTCAGAAGATATCCTAACAAACCATACATCAATGGAAAGCTTATTTATTCAGCTTTCAGAAGATGTATACATCTCCATTTAAAAAATGGACCCTTAGGACTGGTTTTGTGGTCCAGGGTCACATATGTAAATGATTATATACATACTTGTATGTGTGTGTACAAATTTATTTAAAATATGAATTGTATGGTTTTTAGCTGGTGACACGTTTGCTATGCGCAGCGCTCTTGTCGCGCTCTTCCTGACGTAAATGCGCAGTTTAACACGGACTAGTATTTAATGTGGATGGCCTATTTCATGTTTGTAAGAAATATATGCTATTTCTTTGTTGTTTGCGCGGTTTATTTAAAAAGAAGCAATAGGAA
>NW_015547275.1:0-952 GCF_001515605.1 Sinocyclocheilus anshuiensis | reverse complement strand
GACCGACGAGCCATCGCCGCACGGAGCGACAGAGCTGAGGATCGCAGTGGAGCCAGGATGACGTCAGACGTCAATCAAGGTGTGTGAGCCGGCAACAACGCCCGCCATGAGGGAGAAAGCCA
The DNA here is from genome assembly GCF_001515605.1 of Sinocyclocheilus anshuiensis. Classification (NCBI taxonomy): domain Eukaryota; kingdom Metazoa; phylum Chordata; class Actinopteri; order Cypriniformes; family Cyprinidae; genus Sinocyclocheilus; species Sinocyclocheilus anshuiensis. The sequence goes on along the minus strand of NW_015547275.1, from coordinate 830 downwards.
CGGACGGTGTGAGCGCGGAGAGGAGCTCCGCCCCCTGCACCGCGACTGAGGGTGAGCTGTGTATGGCGCGGCAACTGTGCCACACCAAAGAGGAGAGGGCTCCCGTTACTAAGTTCTGGCCTGAAAGCCCAGAGGCTCACAAATGCCCGCCCTCCCAATCGCTCCTGCCTCCTCCTCCTCCGCTGTTGTCTGGCAGCCCATCTGCCTGCCTCCTCCTCCGCTGTCGTCTGGCAGCCCCTCTGCTCGCCCTCAGCCCACCATCTATGCGGTGCGAGCTCCGTGGGACTGCCATCCTCCAGCGTCGCCGTGGTCGGAGAATCCCTTGACACCGCCTCCAGCCTCTGGGCTCCGGATTCCGCCTCGGCCCATTGACCCGTCGGCTCCACCATGGCTCTCGGCCCGTGGACCCGTCAGCTCCACCATAGCTCCTAGCTCCCTCCTCTCCACCGTGGCCCGGCAGTCCACTAGCTCCGCCGGGCTCCCTCGTTCCTCCGGCTCCGCCTTGGTCTGGTATCGACCATCCTGCACCTCAGGACTCCACTCCTCCGGCTTCCTCTCGTCCCTTCGTTCCTCCGACTCCGTCAAGCTCCTTCATTTCCTTGGCTCCTCTTCAGTCGCTCCGGCTCCACCGCGGCCTCCCGGATCCACACCTTCGCGCCGGCGCCATCTGCTCCGCCTAGGACCTCTGGATCCTCCCCGTTGCCCTGGCTCATCGGCTCTCCATCTCCGCCTTGGGCTCCTCTACCACCTGCTCCGCCACCGTTGGTCGGCCCCCTGGAGTCAGCGGACATTCCTCCTCCATGGCTCCTCCCTCCATCGGATCCACCGTG
>NW_015547274.1:370-509 GCF_001515605.1 Sinocyclocheilus anshuiensis | reverse complement strand
AAAATATAAATATTTTCTAACAATATAAATCTTTGCTATCACTTCCTAACAATTTAACACATCCTCGCTGAATAAAAGTTTCAATTTCTTTCAAAAAAAGAAAGAATAAAAATGTACTGACCCCAAACTTTTGAACTGT
>NW_015547274.1:0-162 GCF_001515605.1 Sinocyclocheilus anshuiensis | reverse complement strand
TTTCTGAAGATCATGTGACACTGAAGACTGGAGTAATGATGCTGAAAATTCAGTTTTGCATCACAAGAATAAATCAGATTTTTAATGTATATTAAAATAGAAAAACTTTATTTTACGTCGTAATAATATTTCACAATATTAAATTTTTTCCTGTATTTTTGA
>NW_015547273.1:0-540 GCF_001515605.1 Sinocyclocheilus anshuiensis | reverse complement strand
ATGTTATATATATAACATACCAACCCGAAATTTCAGTAGTGTATACGTTTAAAATACTTTTAAACATTTCAAAAAGTCTTAATTAAGTATTAAAAAAAACACATTCTGCATTTTGTTTTTTAAATGATGGTGTAAAATTTAGGCTGCATTTAGTTCATGCATTCTACTGTATATGTGTGGAAGAAAGAAATTCAGAACAGAAGAATCCTATTTTAGGGAGCTTCAGTGCTTTCTGTCCTTTCAGTGCACAGAGATGAATGAAACATTTGGCCTCAGACTCATAATCTGGCTTATATATTCATTTCTATATTGACATGATTTACGAACTTCTAACACCACTGATTTATTGAGGGTTCTTTGTCTTCTCACAACTGCAATGACTGACGACACGGTGATGTTGTCATTGATATTATCACTACAAAAAAAAAAAGTAGAAAATCGGAAAAAAAAACTATAGTAATTTTCTGTTAAGTTTATAGACATTTCCTTTAACCTTAAAACACAATGCAATGCATAATTCAAACTATGGGCAGATCCCCT
>NW_015547272.1:464-817 GCF_001515605.1 Sinocyclocheilus anshuiensis | reverse complement strand
TTATTTTATTTATAACAACACTAACGTTTTTGATTATATTTTAGTTATAGTTTTAGTTAGATGTATGCCTCACAGAAAAATAAAATAAATACATTTCTAGATTGCAGATAAAATAGATTATTGCAGTACATTAAATAGCAAGAAAATTTCAATATATTTACTCCGAAATTTAACTTGTTATATTAAAGATTTACGATGTTATATATATATTATATATAGTGCCTTGCGAAAGTATTCATTTTTTTTCACATTTTGTTATGTTGCTGCCTTATGTTAAAGGGGGTCATATGATGCTGCTAAAAAGAACATTATTTTGTGTATTTGGTGTAATGAAATGTGTTTATGCGGTTTAA
>NW_015547272.1:0-150 GCF_001515605.1 Sinocyclocheilus anshuiensis | reverse complement strand
CCATTACAAACGAGGCATTTGTTGCATCCAGTGGGGACATAATTACTGATTATAATGACTTTAATATTTAATCTTTAATAATGACTGTTTTTTTACGCGTTGCGCTGCATTGCATTGTGCCGCGTAAACATAAAACCCTGTCTGCATTTG
>NW_015547271.1:0-623 GCF_001515605.1 Sinocyclocheilus anshuiensis | reverse complement strand
AAATATTTGTGCTGTTATTTAGCCTATGTGTATAACATATATATATATATATATATGTATGCGTGTGTGTGTGTGTGTGTGAGTGTAATATGTATATAACAGATAGAGATATAGAGATAAATGTCAAAATGCATCTCAGACGTGAACATATTTGCTTTGCTTAATCTTTACATGTACAAATTACTTCTAAAAAGAAATATATATTTCCATTTAGAAATAAATTGTGTGTGTGTGTGTGTGTGTATACCCAAACAAATTAATTCTAAAAGGACATATAATTTATTTTTAAAATTAATTTGTACATGAAAAGATTAAGCAAATATGTTCACGTCTGAGATTCATTTTAGCATTTCTATAGAATAACTAAACTATAGCTAAACGTTAGATTAATTTTAGCATTTATATAGAATAACTAAACTATAGCTAAACTTTAGTGAGGGGACATTGTTCCTCTTCGCATTATGAAAAAAAAAACTTTTATTAAAATTCTGAATGCATTACTGATAGCCTAGAATGCGTGCAAAGAGTGCTCCCATTATCATTTCAGATGCACTGAGCCTGTCACTCATCTCAGTTCAGTTCAATGGATGTTTCTGTGATTGGCTACACTGCTCAACACTGCA
>NW_015547270.1:0-776 GCF_001515605.1 Sinocyclocheilus anshuiensis | reverse complement strand
AATAATACTGTAAATAAAATACAGTAAAGACATTATTGTACTGTAGATGCAATTACAGTACTGATACTGTAAATGAAAATACGGTAATAGTACTGTAAATAAAATACAGTAAAGACATTACTGTAAATGCAGTTACAGTACTAATACTGTAAACATTTTTACAGTAAATTACTGGCATCCAGCTGCCAGTAAGTTACTGTAAAATTTACAGCAACCTATTTACAGTGTAGACGAGGATCGTTTTCATTTTAAAACGCCGTTTTAAAACGAAAACGTACTAGTGTAAACAGGGCCTTACAGTGCGAGTCTTGTTTCATCAATGTACTTTGTTGTCATTCTTCACTAGTGAGCAGCATGTTCTTGCTCTCCTAAACCTGAAGACCAACCTTTCAAGCTCAGATCTGCACAGGATCAAAGGGTGTCTGAATCCTTTGAGCATTAGCACCGATCAGCATTCTCTGATTCACATAGATCACACAGATAAAGCAGAAATCAAAACTACAAAATAAATTATAACTATTTTAAACACTTTTGGCCTGATTCAGCATGTGCATGGACCCACACACAATCGTGGACATACTCTAGATTTAATCATCAGTAGAGGTCTAAACATTTGATCCATTGTTATTAAGGGCGTAGCACTATCTGATCACTTCTGTATTTTCTTTGATATATGGATCTCGGTTATCACTGAACCACTAGATCTGTCTCTGTCAGAACATGTCTGTCTCTGTTCTGAACATCACATCCTTTATTTTCCCTCAGATGTAATCTAT
>NW_015547269.1:0-973 GCF_001515605.1 Sinocyclocheilus anshuiensis | reverse complement strand
CACACGCACGCACGCATCTCCAGAAACAATCGACTCCGATTTGACAATATTAATTAACATTTGTCAGTTCAAAAAAACAAAAAACAGTCATCTAACATCTGTTTGATATCTTCTGCTTTCTTCATGTTTATAAATGCTGGGAAAAAGAAACATTGGTCCAAGGCTGCTGTCAAAATTTTTGTTGTTGTTGTTGTTATTACCTTTTTTCTTTTATACACACAATATCGTTTTCTCTTCTGAATAAAATCAAGCACAAATGTGGGACAGTCGGACTCCAACATGCCACATTAAGATACCATTATTCACAGAGGGGTCAATATGTAACATTAAAAAAAAAAACAATCTCTTAATACTGTTAGTGAAACTAGCTCATCTTCATAGCCATTGCTTGCATGGAGCCTTTAAATGGCTCTGTACAGTTACAGATCTCCATTTTCACACATACAACCTCACTTTCTCGCTCTTTTACAAGAGTCGCATACACTCGTAAGGTACAGAGGAGCTCTATTAATAGAAGAAACTGGTTTTGATGATGCATCAGGAGCTCCAAAGGTCAAAGAAAGAATTAAAAACACATCTGGCATACAAGCACTTCAGTTCCAATAGGATCACTCTGAATGAATGCAAAAGGAGAGATGGTCCGGTTCTCAGTCCAAAACGGGGAGGTCACAATGTTCCTGCTGGTCCAGTGTTTGTTTTTTCCACCCTCATTCTGCAAGTCCACCTGGTCGAGATGGTCCCTGGTTCACGTGACGCGGCCTTTGAGGAACAAATCCACTCTTTTTCTTGAAATGATACGTTAAAATTGGAGGTTTTGGAATGAATGTTTTGAATCTGTCGCTCGGTTTGAAGCGCAATCGCCATGCCAGAAAACCAAAAGCAAAGTCAAAACACTCGTATAGGCATTCCACCTCTGTAAAACCAACACAATGACAAACCGACAGCTGCGATCCCAACATTTTTTTTCAACAGA
>NW_015547268.1:533-927 GCF_001515605.1 Sinocyclocheilus anshuiensis | reverse complement strand
GCAGATTTGCTTTATTCAACATCAAGAATATCAGGCCCTTTCTTCGGAACATGCTTCACAACTTCTTGTTCAAGTTCTTGTTCTGTCCAGGCATTAATGTTTGTCTACAAAACCACCACTGGCTCTGCACCACTTTACCTAAATTCATTACTTCAGACTTATGTGCCCTCTAGAAGCTTGCATTCTGCAAGCGAACGGCATATTATTGTGCCATCTCAAAGAGGCACAAAATCACTTTCACAGACTTTTTCATTAACTGTTCCCTCCTCGTGGAATGACCTGCCCAAATCAATCCGAGCAGCTGAGTCCTTAAACATCTTCACGAAACGACTAAAAACACATCTGTTCCACCTTTATTTGACCCTCTAACTCTAACACTTTCTATTCTATTTTA
>NW_015547268.1:0-168 GCF_001515605.1 Sinocyclocheilus anshuiensis | reverse complement strand
ATAAATAGGCGCCGGGAGCACACATCATTCTCTTCTTCGTCTTCATTGACTGTTTTGTTTGAAGCGTGCAAAAAATTTCAGTGGTAAGAGCGATCTCTATTCATCTCATTATGGTGAGCACTAGAAAAGCAGGAAATGTCTGAGGAGGGCAAAGAAGCTGAGGCTGAG
>NW_015547267.1:0-563 GCF_001515605.1 Sinocyclocheilus anshuiensis | reverse complement strand
TGTGTATATATATATATATGTATGTGTATATATATATATGTATATATAAAGGGACTTCAGATACTGTAACTTTACAGCTTCCCTTTATTACTCAACCACAGTACATCACATCTTCCAGCTAAAAAAGAAAACATTACCCAAAACACACACACACCTTACATCATAAGGGGACACACCATAACCTCTTTATACAGACGTGTACCTGGTGACAAACACCTTGTGCACAGCTATGGCATATGACACAGCGCTGCCCACATGGCTATTGCTCCTATAACAGCTCGTTTTTATCAGTTCTTTTGTCTTTGGGTCGTTATATTTCTCATAGATTTCTGCTCGTTCTAAATCAGATACAGATAAAGTAGCACAGTAAAGATTACATTAATATGAATGCATTAATGAGGAGCGATTGCGTGTGTGAATTAATTCTACCTGGCAGCGTCTCTCTACTAGTAGTGAAGCTGTGGAATTTAGTTCAGAAATATATGCTTGAACTTTTCAGTCTCTAAGCTATTTTATTAAGAAATCACAGAACAGTGTTGACAATACATTTCCGCACTGAATGA
>NW_015547266.1:536-820 GCF_001515605.1 Sinocyclocheilus anshuiensis | reverse complement strand
ATGCATACGTCCACAGAGCTGCCCTGTGGAGGAGGGCGGACCAGTGTCTTGTGTGCTACGGTCCCCCTAAGAGAGGTCTTCCAGCAACTAAGCAGACACTCAGTCGGTGGATAGTGGATGCCATCTCCATCTGTTATGAGTCCTCTGATCTCCCCTCGCATTTAGGGGTCAAGGCTCACTCGACTCGAAGTATGGCAGCCTCTAAGGCTTTTTTAGCGGGTGTGCCTATGCAGGACATCTGCAACGCTGCGGGTTGGTCCACGCCCTTTACCTTTGTTAGGTTC
>NW_015547266.1:0-134 GCF_001515605.1 Sinocyclocheilus anshuiensis | reverse complement strand
GTGGGTCGCAGAAGGCGTTCCCCTAGCGTTTTCGACGCAGCGTCTGGTTCCCTAGAGGAACTAGGGTTACATACACAACCTGAGACGTTCTGTCACTTTAAGAAGTTACTCCTAATGTCAGCTCGTTAGGTGTA
>NW_015547265.1:723-842 GCF_001515605.1 Sinocyclocheilus anshuiensis | reverse complement strand
GTTTTTATCTTCAAGTAACTTCGAGTCGCTGTGGACTTTTTCTTCAGAAGAAGAACCAGAAGTAAACTTCCAGCTCACTCCTAACGAACTCATCAAAGACCTCCGTTGTCTACCACATC
>NW_015547265.1:0-250 GCF_001515605.1 Sinocyclocheilus anshuiensis | reverse complement strand
TAAATGATTATATTGTCTGCTCGGTGGACGGACAGATCAAATAGTGGTAATATTGATTCTGCTACAGTTAATTCGAAGATCTAATCTAAATATTTATTATTAATCATAACCAGTTATAATTAGTCATAAATATTTCCCTTTTGAGCTGATTTACTACAGGGTGCAAACACAATCTGTTTTAGATTCATTCATATGCAAAAAGATCTCATCCAACCAAGTTTTCAGGTCATTCAAACAAGCAAGAAGAGGC
>NW_015547264.1:0-529 GCF_001515605.1 Sinocyclocheilus anshuiensis | reverse complement strand
GGCTGGACAATAATTCAATATCAATATGTATCGCGATAAAAAAAAATTAAATAACAGTGATATGATTTTTAAACACATTTCCAATATTTCAATATGTATCGCGGTATAATTTTTTTCAATAACGGTGATATGATTTTTAAACACATTTCCGATATTTCGATGTACATTACCGGTTTCCCATATATTGATTTATTTGTGGCGTTTGACTTCGTTGAATAAACATGAGCTCTGCACGTCGCGGGTGTTTTATATGAATGTATCTGAAGGGAAAGGACTGTCTTCAGAAAAGTTTCGATGGCGTTTTCATTTTATCTGATAAAGAAGCGTTCATGAGCGGAGCGGAGCTGATTTGATTACAGCCATTACCAGGGAAACCGCTCTCAAAGCGCCTCCTGCTGGCAGACAATCAGTTTGCATTTTCAATAAGCCCGTCTCCAGCAGCATGTTTTTGTTTTTGCTCTTTTTTTTCTGCAGCAACTCAGATCACTTTTCATACTCTTTATCCTGGCTGAAGCACATTTGTTTCAAT
>NW_015547263.1:689-935 GCF_001515605.1 Sinocyclocheilus anshuiensis | reverse complement strand
TATATATCCAAAGTATTCCCATACTGCAGATTGAAAAAACAAATTCGGCGGGGGATGGAGATTAGATATAATCTCTGTCTCAGGGCTCTACAGTGCGACCATTTCAGTCGCATTTGCGAGTGAAAACTACTGCATGCGACTGAAAAATTTTTTTAGGAGTACCAGTGAGACTGACCCGATCATCATCATATTTGTGATTGCGCTCAGGGGAGCTTCAAAGGTTTCTACGTGTTTTTGCAGCGTTGA
>NW_015547263.1:0-368 GCF_001515605.1 Sinocyclocheilus anshuiensis | reverse complement strand
AGGGCTGGGTATCGAGTTCGATACTTTTTAGGCACCGACCGAATTGCCTCGATACCATCGAGTATCAAAAAACGTCTCGTCGTTCGGTACCAAATTTCGATACCTAAGGGGTCAATCTCATCAGCATCAGTGAGCCAATAAAGGCCCGGGTATACTTCACTTTCCGCGTTCCGTTCCGTCTCGCGCTCAGCCGCGTCCGCACAGCTTTCAAAGTATACTCAACCGCGGATGAGTGCAGACGGACGAGCTCAACACAGGCGCAGTTTGACTTGCGCTCTGAACTCAACTTCTCAACTTTCACCTCGTGCATGTGCTGTTGTACACGGACCGTCCGCGCGGTCTCAAAAAAATTGCCTGCACGCGGACGG
>NW_015547262.1:0-866 GCF_001515605.1 Sinocyclocheilus anshuiensis | reverse complement strand
ATGTCCTCTTTAAAAGTGTTTGGCAGTAGCGTCGCTACAAGCAGTGATGCTACTAGTTTAATTACATTTCTCAGTACTGAAGGATCTGAGGATCATTCATGCAGCCTGTGCTGTTGTGCTCCTTTAATTACCATTCTATGTTAATGCGCTGCTTACTGACACACACAGTGTGCATATATACTGTATATGGACAATGCGCCATAACTATACTGCCAGAATCATCAAGGAGTGGTTCAAGGAACATGATGGTGAATTTCTGTTAATAACTTGGCCTCTAAATTCACCTGACATGAACCCATTTGAAAAGCGGGTTCAGGCTACATCACCACCACCCCTCAATGTTCAGGAACTGGAGGACCTGTTGACATTATGGTACCAGATACCCCAAGAGATCTATCTTTTGAGGGCTTAATTATATTTTAGTTATTAGATAGGTGGTCATAACATAACGGTTTATCAGTGTGTGTACATTTTATATATAATAAAATAATATTTATTAATTATAACAGTGTTTCCCAACCTTTTTTTAGTCGCGCCACACAGCAAAATCCCCAGTGTCAAATTAACACAGCTGGGTGTCTATATGTGTCCACACTACAGAGTGTTATAAGTAACACTGAAGCAGTGTTAAAGTTAATGAGGTAATTAAGAGATTCATTGAGTGATGATTGACCATTATTGAAGACACCTGATGTTAACAAACAGAATCACCAAAGAAGAAAATCACAATTTTAAGTCACCATTATAGTGGTCAGTGTTTACTTTAGTTGGGCTCTTGTCCCTTGACTTTTTAATAATACATTTCATTTGCCTGCTATAACTGAATTATAACAGCCAGATTTTTGCAAAGAGCAAAACTCATTAGG
>NW_015547261.1:0-1918 GCF_001515605.1 Sinocyclocheilus anshuiensis | reverse complement strand
AGGATCTCTGAGCGAGACAGTCTCTTGTTGTGCTCTTTATTTTCTGAGACCTCTCTTGTTGCTGTGGGCAGCTCCGTATATTGATCATTTTACAGGTATGATTCATGTGATCTGTGTTTTAGTGGAGATCAGAAAGTGAACTATATACCCAGATGTTCAGACATCATTTAATGTTTGTGTGTGTGATTTACCAAAAGAGAATTGATTACAACTTTCATTAAATTGTGTATTAGTGGCATTTTGTTTCAGTTTGTTGATGTTGTGAATGATATTGTGATTGTAATCATTAAATATTTTCTGTTTTACAGGCAAAATCAAATCACTGATTTTGAAATACAGTTACGTGGCAGAATATTTAGTTCTCTCACTTGTTGTTTATTCAGGTAAACAATTATCATTATCATGAACACATTAAAGTGCACATTAACAGAAATAAACAAAAACTGTGCTTGTCAGAATCTGATTGTAATATTCTGAATATTCTGCATGACAAAATCATACCATATGCAGAAACATTAAGCAGCTCATACATGAAGCATGATTTGTGTTAGTACGTGTGTTCAGTGAATCTCTGTATGTTTATAGGACTGAAACACTTTTATGATCTTATTAAATACACTCTGATCTACAGCTCGTTATGAACGACATCTGCATTGTTACACTAAAATATCAGTTTACGTTAACAAACTCAACTGAGTTTAAAACTAAAACTACCACTGAATTCCTTCTTAGCATGTTTTGTGGTCATGACACACGTCATATGAGCTGCACAAAGGTCACGGGGTCAGTATCAGGAACACACTGAAAACAAAACGCTGAACCTCAGATTATCACAGACTGTCAGTGAAATACAACACTGCAAGATGATTTACATTAAAAACCTCAGTTGAATTAATGACAGGAGTGTTTGTCGTGCTTCTTACCTGTGTTTATATTTCAGCTGTGTGTATATTTGCTAATACTCTAGTTTCTTTTTTATCTCTTCCTTTCTTCCAGCTCTTTTTACAAGTGCTTGGCAAAAACTTCTGAATTATGCTGCGTTTGACAGAGCCGTGATACTAGTGCTGTTTGCAATAGTGTTTGTGTGCTGCCTCTGCAAAATCATTTACCGTAAGTATTTCTGCGTGATTCATTCCTGTCAGTCATCAGAATTTGATGAAATTTGACAAAAAAACGTGTTTTCATTAATGTATTTGTGCATCTATAGCTGAACATTTGTGTTTAATTCAATAGAGAAGACATCTGTAATGTTGATGTCAGTATTTACTTATAATAAGTACATTAATAGAAACAATGCAGCGCTTCTTTTTGCTGGCGTGTGTGTGAAGAGTGTGTTTAGATAGCTCTGTTAATAGTTTTGAGACCAATTACATTACTTTGAAGAAAGGTGTCAAAGCAACTGAGAAAAACTGTAATGTAATAATCTATATGCAATACACACTAGATTTCCATAATGATGTACAAACAGATTTTAATGTTCAGATCTGATAGTTTAGAGTATTAATAGAAATAGTACATAGTGGTCTTTTACTGAAATATCATAATGCAGTTTTTTAATTAGAAACACAGTCGTGTTAATTAATTCCGTTCAGTTCATCTGCTTCTGTTGTTGATTTTATTGTTTGTTGTTGTTTTAAATTCTGCCATTATAATGGCTCACAACTTCTATCACATAATCAAATCAGATCTTAATGATCAAAACTGTTTCTTCTAGTTTTAGTTACAGAGGTTGGGAAGAAAAGTGGCCGGATAGTACAAATATTTGACCTTGTCGCTGATATGACCTTTCAAATTCTGCCTACTTTACAATTCATCCTCCTCTTCTACACTTTTGGAGCCGGTGGTGAAGCAGGTGAGTTCATATTCATAATGATTTTGGTTCATTTGTGTTCATTTTATTGACATTTGAACATTTTAA
>NW_015547260.1:380-569 GCF_001515605.1 Sinocyclocheilus anshuiensis | reverse complement strand
TACTTTTATATACTAGAAATTGGGCCAATTTAGTCCCAAGGAGTACTGAAATAGCATACGTACAAAGATTCTACTAGTACACTGATATTTGTATACTTACTACTAGTGTTGTCAAAAGATCCGGTACTTCGGTACCAAGTCGGTACTAAAAAAATGAAAACGTTACGGTACCAGGTTTTTTTAAGTACC
>NW_015547260.1:0-147 GCF_001515605.1 Sinocyclocheilus anshuiensis | reverse complement strand
TTTTAGATCAGTGTTTCCCATACATTGATTTATTTGTGGCGACCCGCCACAATATCAAAACTGCCATAAATAGATTTCCCAATGGCTTTGACTTCGTTGAGCAAACATGAGCACTGCACGTGTCAAAGTCGAAACCCGGTGCGGGTG
>NW_015547259.1:0-849 GCF_001515605.1 Sinocyclocheilus anshuiensis | reverse complement strand
CTGGCTCTTCCCAGCGGAGGGATAACCCCAGGCCAGCGACCGCAGTGGTGACGGCTAACGTTACTGCTCCTCGCCAGGAACCGGATTTACGGAGGAAGGCGTGGGGTCCCGGGAGGAAATGCCACGACCAGCGGAGGAGCCCGCGACGTGACTCTCGCCCGCCGCCGCCGCCGGCTAAGCCGTCGTCCTGACGGTCTGAAGAGAGGAGGAGAGTGCGTGAGCGGCCCGGCTCCCAAGCGCCACAAGTTCATGTTTTCAAATGTTTGTGTGTTGGATGTTCATTCAATAAAAATGCATACATTCTCACAAAAAGAGCTATTTCCTCCTCACTCAGTCAATGCGGTGCCACTCGCCGCCCACACACTCACCGGCGCATCCAACGACCAAGCCTCTAAAGCCGCTATGTCAGTTCCTGAGCGCGTGGGAAGTTATTCCGGGAATCTCGCGCTGGCTACTCGGTGTGATAGAGCGTGGGTATACCCTTCAATTCAGACGCAGACCACCCCGTTTCAATGGCGTGGTGCAGTCTCTAACATTGCCCCGAAACGCCCTGGTTCTGAGACAAGAGGTATGAAGCCTGCTCGAAAAAGGAGCGATAGAACGAGTCCCTCCCAGCGAGCTGGAGAGCGGGTTTTACAGCCGCTATTTCGTGGTACCCAAAAGAGACGGGGGACTCCGCCCGATTCTAGATCTCAGGCCCATCAACAGAGCGCTTTGCAAGCGTCCATTCAGGATGATAACGCTGAAACAAATCCTGGCGAAATTCGCCCCGGGGACTAGTTTGCGTCCATGGACTTAAGGGATGCGTACTTCCACATTCAGATAGCACCGCATCACAGACGCTTTCTG
>NW_015547258.1:600-1202 GCF_001515605.1 Sinocyclocheilus anshuiensis | reverse complement strand
CCGGAGATCGGTATCGGCCGATAATCATATTTTATGAGTCGATCGATACTCACCAACTTGGCCGATCTCAGGAACTGATCGCAATTTGATGACGTCAATGCTTGACGGACCATATGCGTCAATGCGTGGGGACCATAGTTGCCAAATCCGCGTGTTATACGTGACTTTTGGCTTCTTTTTTTAAAAAGTTGCTTGAAAAAATCCCGGGTTGCAGTTTTTTGGGCTTGTTTAAAAAAATATGGTTGCTTGTTAGGGACATCTGACAAGCAACATCGTTTCTTTATTTATGTTCGCCGTATTCTCCAATGCATGAAATCTGACAAGCAACTTCGTTTCTTTATTTATGTTCGCCGTATTCTCCAATGCATTGGTTGACACTCTTGTCTGCTCACAGTTATAGCCAACCAGTGCAATATTATAAGTGCTGCAGCGTAATTTGCCAAATGTTCTGCCCTCTCCTTGGAGAAAATCACGGTCAAAAAGAAGGCGCGTGACGCTGTAATAGGATGATTTTCTTTTAGCATATTTTTTTATTTTTACAATGTTTTTGTAATGTATTAATTATCACGGGCTGTAATAAAAAACAAGTAGTCCTATACTAA
>NW_015547258.1:0-349 GCF_001515605.1 Sinocyclocheilus anshuiensis | reverse complement strand
ATTTTTGTAAAATAGCTTCTGTTTTTGCTTTTCAGATAAAAGAGTGGTTTCAGTTTAATATGTTGCAGGCTCCTTTATTGGTAATAAATAATTGATAATAAATAATATTGATAATAAATCATAAAAAAAATATTGGGCTTGTTTTTGAAGCAGCGGTTGCTTATTTGTCTCGAGAGTTGGCAACAGTGGTGGGGACATAAATGATTTGGCGCCGCAGTCATGTCATCGCCGGTGTGGCAATGCTATGACGTTTCGAGAAAGAAAAATTCGCTGTTTGTCGTGTATGTTTTGCATGATTCATTTAAACAGCAGATTCAGTGACGTTAGAGCTGATCTGCGCCTCACTGCA
>NW_015547257.1:0-618 GCF_001515605.1 Sinocyclocheilus anshuiensis | reverse complement strand
ACAGTATAAAAGACTTAGTATCAAATCTTATTAAATTAGATATTTGAAAAAGAACTCTGGTTAAAAAATAAAGAACACTTCCAAGTTATTGGTGTTAATCTGGCACCTGATGCTAAATTCCTTAATTATATGACAAAAACTATTTAACTGGCAGCATTCCTCCAATTTTCACTGAGATTGCAAGACGGTGGGCCGCTCTAAGGTGACTGAAAGCCTGCAACAGGAGGTTGTCCAGATGAAGGCTAAAGGGATGCCCCTTTCAGCCATTGCAAGAGAAGCTGGTCATTCCAAATCTGTGATTTTTCAAATTCTACAATGATTTATAGCTTGTCTTTGTTGAATAATACAGAACATAAAGAGCTTTAAAAAAATAATTGCATATTAAATCGCAATAGCAATATTGGTAAAAAAAATCGCAATTAGATTATTTTGCAAAATCGTTCAGCCCTACTCTCAATGGGGAATCGGTTCAACACTGCAGCTGGAATTGCTTGCCAGTTCAGCGCTGAACAGGGTAAGGATCTGTCTCAGCAAGTTTAAGAGAAGTCGCACTGAAAGTGCACTCTGCAGTGGCCAAGCCTCTCATCAGCAGAAAGAATCAAAAGGCTAAGCTCACCT
>NW_015547256.1:450-578 GCF_001515605.1 Sinocyclocheilus anshuiensis | reverse complement strand
GGACTTGAGTCAAAATTAAAAAATAAATTACACTTCCAATACAATACATTTTCCGAAAGATGGTTTTGGTCATTTAAGGTAGTTGTTATCACGCTTATACATGTTAAATTGTTCGATTTTGTAATAAG
>NW_015547256.1:0-302 GCF_001515605.1 Sinocyclocheilus anshuiensis | reverse complement strand
GTATCATGATTGTGATCTTTTGATTGGGTCTGCGGGAGTTTGGGCGGGACGTTGATTCCGCGGCTCCACCTCACGACACTACTGCGCAGACTCTGGCTCCAAATGATGTCATTTACTCAAGATGGCAGCGGCCATACTGAGATGCTTTGGCTTCACTTTTATATAGTGGAAGGAATAGGAGATGCGTCGTCCATCTTTTTTTACAGTCTATGGGTCTAACTCAATCTGACCTAATGACATCATTATCACATGACACTGCTGATTGGTTCTCTCCTGTATCGGTAGCCAATGAGCTTGCTGCT
>NW_015547255.1:0-928 GCF_001515605.1 Sinocyclocheilus anshuiensis | reverse complement strand
ATTTTATAGATTCTACAAAAACTTCAATTAAGAATGTATTTGATTAAAAAGATTTAGCGTTACCTATAAATTAATGCTTCAATTTTGACTTTTAAAAAATGGACAAATACCAAAATACACATGCAAAAACTTCAATTAAGAATGTATTTGATTCAAAAGATTTAGCTCTACCTATAAATTTAAATGCTTCAATTCTGACTTTTAAAGAATTGACAAATACCAAAATACACATGATTATTACTTCTCTTAATAGTTCAAGGGCAAAAGATGTGTATGGAATGGATACAATATTTTTAAAAACTTATAAAGAGGCACTTATTCCTCCAATTTTAAAAATTATAAATTGGTCTATGAATGAAGGAGTGTTTCCGAGTGCTTGGAAAACTGCAGTTATTACACCTGTGTTTAAATCGGGAGATAATATGTCAATTAGTAATTATAGACCCATTAGTATTCTCCCCGCAGTTTCAAAAATTGCTGAAAAATGGATCTCCGAACAAATAATATTACATTTGAATAACACATCATTTTCATTGCATCCGATGCAGTTTGGTTTTCGAAAGTACCATTCAACAGAAACCGCAAATTGTCTTTTTTTGGAAAATATTAAAGCAAAATTAGATAAAGGTGGTGTGGTGGGAGCTGTTTTTCTGGATCTAAGGAAGGCATTTGACACAGTAAATCATGAGATTTTAATTAAAAAGTTGTTAAATTATAATTTCTCAACAAGAGTAATTAAATGGATAAAATCATATTTAATGGATAGACAACAGTGTGTTCGAGTAGATAATAAAATCTCACAATCACTTATTAATTCAGTTGGTGTACCTCAAGGATCAGTATTAGGTCCTCTGTTATTCAGTTTGTATATTAATGATTTGCCTCTGTAACGAATCAGTCCACTGAAAGCGAGTGTAGTGAAGAACCC
>NW_015547254.1:1352325-1355742 GCF_001515605.1 Sinocyclocheilus anshuiensis | reverse complement strand
AATGTAACATGGCAAAGATGAATGCACTTTTGGAAGTTGAATGTAGGGGAAATGTCATTTTGGTATTTCTGTGGTTTAATGTGATGTTGTTCATGTTCTTGTTCATGATGAAATTTTCTTTTATTGCTGTAATTCATTTATAGCATTAACAAGATGACGCGTTGAATTCATTTTGGGAGCGATGACTGACTGATTGAATGTATTTTTAGTCCAGTGCCTGTATATAAGATTAGTATTGACCAAGTTCAGAGGCTGTCATATGTGGATTAACCATGTTGTGTATTTTCAACAGTTTCAATATGAAAAATAACTTTTATATTGATTCAATGGATTTATTGCAATATAAAAAGAAAAAAACATGTAATGGATTTGTTACATTTTGGGGAATTTTTTTTTTTTATAATAAATCTTTGAATTTATAGCGTTTTGGAACCAAACTCTTCATATGTTTTTAATATGATATTATTTTATATTGAATATCCGTGAATATACTTTTATGTTGAATATCCTTTTTTCATACTCAATTATAATGTTGTGATGCTTGAATTCAGCATCATTATTTATAAATACAACAATAATTTATTATATCTGAATATGAAAATTTATTATGTTATATTATGTTATATTATTATATTATGTTAAATGTTCTTCCATCTATCTGTCTGTCTATCTGTCTATCTATCAAATAAATTATTAATATTATAATCATTTCTAATAATATTTATATGTAAATATCCCCTTTTGATATTCTCAATTATAATGTCATGATTAAATTAACTTTCAGCCTTCTAAATAATTAATAATTAATTAATAAAATAATATACCATTAATTTATGATTTTATATTATTTTAGTATTTCTTTTTTATTATTATTTTATATTGACTTATTTTTTTTCTTGTACTTGCATTTATAATATTGTTTTGCTTAAATTAACATTTAGCATTTCAAACAATTTATTTTATTTTACTTTTTTTTTTATTTTTTTAGAACAACATTTTAATATCAGCTATTTAACAGTTGAATATAATAAATAGTATGCATTATTTATATTTTTTAAGTTATTGACATTGTTATCGGCTGGAAATGTAATATTGTGGCATCCATAGACTTTATAATAATGCAATATTAAGTAAGCAAGAGTTTTGGATTTTTATGTAAGTTTGAGTGCAACTTACCCATGTAAACGTCGCCACAATGCTGGGATGTTGTCGGTGGTTGCTATGAGCATTATGTGAGCAATAGAAATTGAGATGCTTACAACATAACAAGTGAAACAATTCTTCATTTCGACATGCGTCTGCTTGTGCAGTGAAGATCCTATTGACTATTTAATTAGCTAATCTCACTGTCGATGCCCTGACCAAGCAGCGAGAAGCGTTCCTTTGATTGAGGCCGATTGCTATGTAAAATGTCCATTGATTTCTCTATGGCCCAGCTAGATAATCCCTCAGTCTGATTATAAATCACCCTGTCCTCCTGCTTCCATGGCTTTTTCTTCAATATGATAAACCTCAGACAGCTCCACAGCAGGTTTCATTGGGAGAATGGGGGTCATGCTGAATAAAATATCTCACAAAGCCGAGTGTGGTTGGTTTGAGTGGCTACTTTAATTTTTATTGTGTTTAAGAGGGCCATTCTGGCAGACATTTAAGACTTTGCTTCTATGCACACATCAATATAAAATAAAAGAGTCATTGTTTGTCTATAGAGTGTAGATGGTGTTTTATGGATTTAGAGTCTGATTATAAGTGATCTGCCCTTGATGGCCGTGTCTTTGTTCGTCCACTTGACGACCAGAAGCCTTTGAGTAAACATCATTAATGCCTGCCTGCCCATAAACTTGCTTTTACGTTTCAAACCACACAGCAGGCTTATTTACTATGAGTATGTTGATGGGCAGAACTGTTGTCTTAATGGTGTTGTTTATTTGAATGAGAGGAAAGGCGAGATTAATGACGTGTCTTGCGAGCGTAGCAGGCCATCCGTCCAAACGCCATCATGGCTGCCTGTGCTTCTGGAGCACGAGACTTGTGTGCCAACTAAATGGAAAGCTAAAATGAATTGGGATGTATCAGCAAAAAGGTTTGTCACCCTCCCACTGCTCTTCAATGTGCAGTACAGGTTCAAGGATGTACATATCAAAGGTTTGGTGTCAGTAAGATTTTTATTTATTTGTTTTTAGAAAGAGAGAAAGCATTACTTTTCATCAGCAAGAATGCTAAATTGATCACAAAGGACAGTAAAAACTATATATATAATGTTACAAAATGTTTTTTGAAAAAAAATGTATCATGATTTCCACACACTCAAAAACAAAAAATATAAATAGATTAAAAAAAAAGCTCCACAACTGTTTTCAACATAATAATAATAATAATAAAAAAATGTCCCTTGAGGACCAAATCAGCATATTAGTATAATTACTTGTAATTTCTGGCTGCTGAAAATTCAGCTTTGCCATCAGCGGAATAAATTACATTTTAATATTAAAGAGCAGGTCATATGGGTTTTCGAAAAATATCTCTTTTGCAGTTTGTAAGGTAAAAGTCTGCAAAGTTGTTAATCCAAAAAACTGCGTGATAAATAAAGATATTGTCTCTCAAAAGAAAGAGTCGACTCAGAATCACCTTAACGAGTCGTTATATTTTCGAATCTTCTGCCTGTTACCGATCTACGTCATGACACATTAGCATAATCCCCACCTGCCCACGAAATACGAACACTCTCTGTGTCGAGAAGATGCTGTGTTCCACGATACCACAGCAATACAATTCGAACCTTTTGTTGTGCTCGTCATTTTACAGAGGACTGCTTCTCTAATCTTGCCTTTTATCTTCGTTGGCTTCTAATCTTCTTTATTTGGACCAACAAGCGTCTCCGAACCACAACCTGTAAGTACGATTGATACGTTATGTGTAAATTTTCAATTGAGTGCTCAAAATATCAAGTTTTTGTGCTAATATGTGATGAACACCTAGTGCAGCTTTAGGTTTCCAAGTAAAGCAGGATATTACTGTCTTACTGAAGTAGTTCTGATAATTCGCTGTGAACCCACTATTTCCTAAGAATGTGTCGATTAATGTAAACTGTCGTTGTTCTAATTACTTCGTTTAATAATAAATAATGTAGTGTAGCGCACAGACTTTATAATCATTGTGAAAGTGCTGTTTATGTAGTTATAGGGTTAATGCAGGGAGTAAAAGACCCGGTAGAGAGAGACGAGTTAGTTAGGCTGGCACTCTGCTAACGTATCCACCATTATTGTTTTGTTAAGTGTTTACAGTTTAGCAGCTAAACTTTAGCTGTGGGCACGATTCGCTTGCATAAGTGTTAAATTTATGTCATTTATGTCATTATTTTAAGAACTGATTGGAGCACTATATTATTGTTTTATGTAAAGGTGCATGCCAGGTTGT
>NW_015547254.1:1334837-1351970 GCF_001515605.1 Sinocyclocheilus anshuiensis | reverse complement strand
TTTTCTGACCTTAGATGCATTTAAACCTGTTGTAGGGGACTCCAACACAATATTAGGACACTTTAAAAAACCATATGGTCTGCTCTTTAAAATAGAACACAGGTATTTTAATTATATTTTAAATTGTACTATTTTTTAAATATTACTGTTTACTGTATTTTTTTCTCAAATAAATGTTGCCTTGGTGAGCATTAGAGAATTTGCAAAGCAAAAAAATAAATAAAACATTTGTTACTTGAAATAAAAATAAATGCTGTAAGGAATTTAACTCATTAATTCTATTTCTAGCTCAGGTTTTGAGAGGAATCGGATCTGAAGATTCGAAGTCAACCTGATTAGAACTTATTTCAAATTTGATAGTTTATACTTTATCAACGGTCATCCAGCAAGACGTTAACTTCAGTATATTTTAACAATTTGAGTATTTGTATTTTCCCTGGCCACGGGTTAATACGTGCTTTGATAAGTTGTAAGCTACGAGCTAGGTAGCAAAATCTTGGCAAGGTTCAACTTTAAAAAGTCACGACACCAGACAATACTTTTTTATAAATGAAAACAAGAATTTATTGGCTATTCTAGATTACATTAACCTAAGCTAAAACATACACATACACACACACACATACACATACAGTTCTGAAGAATGAAAATGATGTTAACGGAGTTCTGAGGAAAGCCCAAAGTTTTAGCAAGATATTCGCTACAGTTCTCTTACTTGCAACCTGAGAGAATCACAAAGCAGAGATTTTCTTATCTTTACTGCTTAACTCAATTCACCAGTTCAGCACCTATTTCAGTAGATGGAAGACCTTGTGTGTACTTGCGTTTTTGGGTGACAGCTGAAAAACTGAGTTGTTCCTCGTGGCTGCTGGAGGGAATTCCGTTGCTGATTGGCTGTTGATCTGGCGCCTGAATGACATTTGGATGACGTCCTTTTGGGAGAGCCCTCGTTGGATTGGTTGGTTGACGGGTTACGGAGGAGTGATGTTTGGAGTTCTTCTGAGATTTCCTTTGCTTGGCTTTAGGCTTTGAAGTTCGGTAGTCGCGGAGTTTCAACTGAAGTGTTTGAGTTTTGGAGTCTCGCTCGTGATGTTACGGCATGGGAGCGCTTCGTCGCGCGGTCACCAAGGCGAAAAGCCACAGTTCTAGAGAGAGAGAGAGCGAGCGAGCCACGAGGGCTTTGTGTCCATTTTTAAGCAGGCTGACTTCGGTCCATCCCACAGGTCGTTGTTCCAATCAGATAGTGGCTGCGGGGCTTAGCCACGCCCCATACTGTTTCTTTATCATGCATGAATCACATGCTTCCAGTGGGGAGTATTCCTGCAAGTTTTAATAACTTCTTATAAAGTGTCGTACAACACACACTGTTTAAAATAACATATTTTCATCCATACCAAGGTTATTTAAATATCATGACCATTCACACAAGCCCAAACTTCGCATATCTGGCATACACAGAGTACCTTTAATCACTTTATCTATAAAAAGAGGTTACAAAACATCGATTAAACTTCATAGGTTACAATAAACACATCAAACAGAAAGCCTATTATTTGGGAGTATATTGCTCCGATACTTTAAATGATTTTAAATGATTGTCTTTTAAACTTGGTCCATGCAATGTCTGCGTTTCCTCTCTTAATAGAGAAAGTAAGAGGGGAAAAATTTCCTGAGGTCCATACACGTCACGCGGTGGTTTGCTGAGTTTGATTGAATTACATTATCACTGTTCTTCAGGTCCGTTGTTTTGCAAGCCTGAGGGTGTGATTAAATTACTCGTCCTTTTCCTTGGATGTAATAGTTCCATTCATTGGTGGTCACAAGACATCACGAGGTATCTATAGGTTGTGAAATAACTCTTCAGTCCTGATACAAAAGATCTCTGTGTTATCTCCTGATTAGATTAGTATTTTATCACTCCTCTGAGTAGATGACGCAAGACTGGAAGGAAGTCGACCCAGAATATTGAAGTCGTGCTGGGGTGATTAGTTTAGACCTCATGCTGGTTGTTTCCATGGCATATCAGTGTCTGTTATTGCTAGGAATCCCTACATGCAAACTGAATTAAAATAAAATATAATTTTATTTCAGGTAATATCCAAAGTAATATTTGTCAACTTGATGTACTAAAATAACTAAAACTAAAACTGAAATAAAAATCAATAAAAACAAAATAGACATTTTAAAACAAAACTAGTAAAATAACAAAAACACAACAAAATTACTAAAACTTTAACTAAAATTAGCATGAAAGCAGAAAATATAAAAATAAAATCTAATTCAAAATATTAACAAAAACTATATAATATTAATATCTCATTGGTACTAACATAACACTGCTTCTGTGATTATTAGCCATTTATTATTAATAGTTCATATTAATCTGTGATATCGGTCTAAATTTCATAAGCCTGTGAAACCCTGAGAAATAAAGTCAAGGTACATTCAACCTTATTTTCCACTTAATATTGAGCTTAAATGCATTGCATTGCTGAGGTTAAATGTGTTGTGAATGTTGTTTCACATTGCTGGAAGCGATCGTGGCTTATTTTGGGGGTTCCCTCCATTTTGAGCGGGACGTGTTCTGAAAGAGCCGTGCACTCAGAGGAGCAGAACACAGCGGATGTCACTAATTCATAATTTCACTCTCAGCTATAGCCTCGCCTTCAGTCTTCTTTGGCTCTTTGAGAGGTTGGGTTCAGTCTGAATGTGGGTGGGATACGATGTCGGCCATAGAATGACTGTCCTTGAGACTCTTTTAAGTGGGGCTGACATGGCTTAGCAACCTACCTGTGAGTCTGTGCTGTTAGCCAGAGCTGAGACTAAAGAACTGAGACACAAAGTCCCAGATTATTTACAGCCACTGACCACGTCACTTCAGATCAGCCTCTCACTCTTAAAAGTCCCTCTTTCTCTCAACACCACTGCTTCACAGTAAAACACTATGATTAGCTTTTCCCATATCTGACAGTGGTCGGTCTTACTATGTCTTACAGGCAATAAAACTATAATTTGTACATACATGCAGGGCCGGATTTACCTATTTTCGTGACATAGGCAAAGCACATTTTTGGGCCCCCCTTCCCTATTAATATAATAGGCCTAATATTACCACCAACCAAGCAAAAAAATATATTTCTTAATGAGTGAAACCGTTACAGTGTTTTCTATCGCAATAAGCGCTTGCGTTCAGTCAATAAAGATCGAATGTAGGCTAGTTCTTAATTTGTTTGAGAACTGAGAAAGCGCCACATAACCACTTCGGGAGTGCATTATTTCTTAATAATTTTAACGGCCTGGAGTCACAACCACACATCAATTGTTCAGATGATTTGTTTCAAGACATCTGACATGTTTCCATCCTGAAATATTGTGTGTGTTGAATTAGCTAATTTTTTACGCTCACTACTGAGAAATGTCATGTAGCTTTTCAGCTGCGAAACTATTTTATTGATAAATTCGCGGGGCGACGCTGACAAAAAGTTTCTGTCTCCGCGTGTGTGCGCGAGTGCGTGTGTGTGCATCTGTGGGAGAGAACGGGAGAAGGAAAGCATTTTTCTGTACATAAAAAAGGTGGAAGACATGGAAATAGTTTGACATTTTTACCCTATTATTTGTTATCTTTATTTGTTCAATGTCTTTTGGGGTTTTGGTTCTTTTATTGTTGTGTTTGGGCCCCCCTGGACGAGGAAGCATAGGCACGTGCCCTAGAATGCCTATGCGTAAATCCGGCCCTGCATACATGCATATTTAATTTTTTTTTTACTTTTGAAAAACAGTGCATGTTCAATATCTTAAAGGCACAATATGTAAGTTTTCGCCGCCAGAGTTCGCATTTTCAAAACAATAACAAAGGTGAAGCTTGATGACGCCATGAAGGAGAGTGGAACGATGGGAGATGTCGTTTTCACCATCCAGAGATGTTCGAATCATGTTCACAGATGTAATGAATAATTTTTTTTTTATTGCCTGTACCTTCCAAGGTTATTCAAACAGCGAATAAATTATATAGAGAAAGCGAGCAAAGAACATTTAACATTACATTGTCAAAGAACAGTATGCCTGACTTCAGTCTAGCGCGAGTTTAAGCACTCTCAAAAAACTCCCCTTATAATCAGTAAAGCTTTCTATACACTGTTTGATGAATGAATCTCCTACTTACATCATACGTACATCTGCACTTTGTTGTTTATGATGATAAAATACACACAGTGAGCTTGCGCACTGAACAAAACTCCACAGTGTTTCAGCGATGACTCATCTAAACGCCTCTGATTGGCCGCTGCATTCATAAACTCAACAGACTCGTATGTGATTGGTTATAACGTGCAACACTTTTCATTTTAATTTTATTCACGACTGCCATAATGGATTTAGTTTAAAGGGGTCATATGATGCTGCTAAAAAGAACTTTAGGGATCTTATCTATTCAAGAACAGCTTGTAATACTCCAAAGAGAAAGGAAAACTTGAAATTGCATCATACGACCCCTTTAACTGCAGCAGCATTTTTGTCCACATGAGTTGCCATGGTTTGTACAAGTGGAAACCGATAGTGCGGATATTATGTAATTGATAGGCGACAATGAACCGGGACGAGCCATTAATTAAAATTGGAATTTCTCTGGATTTACAAATCCTTGGAAGCTTTTGGGATAACGTAAGTGCACAACTGCATGAAATATATAACAATGTGCAAGTGGTTTTTGGATATTTTATTACGAAAATATTACATATTGTGCCTTTGAGAGTGTCCAAAAGGTACATCTGGAAAAAGGGGGGTCGTCTTATAATCAGGGTCGTCTTATATTCGGGCCAATACGGTACATAAAATACAATAAAAAAGTTTTTTTTTTTTTAAATCCATCTATCTATCTATTCAGAACTTATTTTACTGTTATTCATTGTTTTTCATTTTGATTTTGTTCAAATGTATTGATGGCTTGTCAGTTAACTGGCCAGTAACTTTCATTCATTTATCAAACCATTTTTACTCTTGTTTCTGTCTTGCTTTTTGTTCATTTCCAACCCCAGACATACACTTCTGGGTTATTTTTTAACCCAAGTACTGGGTTCAGTCTGTTTGGCTCAATTTGCTGGGTTATTTTTATTTTTTAAGCAGGTGCAAGGGTAACATGATGGACAAAGGCAAATGAACATGGCCAGCACGTGTACAAAGACACATTTTATTCTTAAACAGATTTACTAGTTCTCTCTCACACACGTACACAGACAAACAGCCTAAATAAAGTTTATTTATTATTTTATAGACAGGAACTTTGCATTTATCAAAATATGAAGTAAATCTTACTATTTACTGAAGTAAATAAGTAGATATATATTTTTTGTTCAAGATTTCCCATTTACTTAGTTTTATGAATATATATTAACTCCCTATGATTATGTAAACATTGCTAATTTCTTTTTGATTAATATAACCACATAAACTATATTCATTTTGTCAATACCAGGGGTTCTCAACTCAACTTTCCCGCAGAGTTTAGCTCTAACCCTAATCAAACACACCTGATCTAGCTCATCAAGGGCTTCAGGATTACAAGAGAGTTACAGGCGGTGAGTTTGATCAAGGTTGGTGCTAAACTCTGCAGGAACATGGACCTCGAGCACCGGAGTTGAGATCCTCTGGTCTATACCGTTATCACAAATCACACAACTAAAATACAATTAAACAGTTTATTTTTCCAACATTAATAAAATTGAATCAGTCACATTCACATGACCTACTAAAGTCGACACAAGTTTTTAAAGGTGCATCAACAAAAGTCTTCATCAGCAAAACATGCAGACCTCCACTCGTAATATTTGGTCTATTGACAATATAAAAAAATAAAGTATGATTGAATGCTACTTCTAGTGTCTGCTGTTCTGTAATACAATTCAATCTCCATTACTGACATGAACTGCATTTGCTGCACCACACAATTTCGACCCCAGGAGGTATATGAAAAGGTATATGTATATGAAATATAGAGGGAAAAAAACTTGGCAAACAGAACAAGATGAGGTTTTAACCTGACAGAGCTAGGTAGTATTTATATAACCAAAACTGCATCTTCCTTCCCACACCTCAAGTGTCCACTGTATTGGCTCGTCGTGAGAGTTAGGTCACCCTGTAAATGAACACAATTTGTGATATTAAAATAGTAATCTAAAACATTTAACCACAATTTTATATTATGCAGTGAAGAATAAGTAAAAATAACAACAATAATGTTATATCGTGCAAATCTATGCATATTTACATATACTTGCCTGAATATGAGAATTAGAACAATCACTCCTTCTATATGGTCCTCAATTTACACTCTGGCTTATTCTGCAGTGAATCCAAAGCCTTCCTGTTGATAGAATCATGTGTTCATAAGACTTTGCTTTTTAACCAACAAATTACAGATTGTTTGAGCAAAAGAAAAGATTTAAATGACAAGACTGAACTCGCATGAGAGGCTTTACCTTTAAATGTTCAATTAAGTTGATTACCATCATAAAGAAGCATAAAAACACTTTTACTAACCACTTTCTATTCACACTTTTCAAAATTATTCCTATAAAACATAATTGCTGGTTGCAACAGGTGCTTTAGGGTTAGCATAGCAACGAAACACGACAATTTATGAGATTACTACAATGTTATTGCTCTAAACTCACGCTATTACATCAGTCGAGTGTTTGAAATAACAGAAATTAACCTCATGCTATACTATTTTGATTGTTTTATTTTAGTAACGTTAACTAGCTAGCAGTTACAATGTTAGGTAATTTCCAGTAATTTCCAATTGTGCTCTCAAGTTTTTACACAAAAAACAGTGCTTTGTGAATCTCTAAACTATTGAAAACATTTTTGCTGAAATATCACTTACTGTGACCGCACACAGTTCATTAATTACATGAATTAAATGTGTACATTTTACTTAGAAAATTGTTGTTCTCCTTGAATTTTAATATTACAAGTAGAAATTATGATTGTTAATTTAATATATTTTACAACACCACTAAGTTATTTGTTTTCAGTGCCGTATTTTTTCAGTATTTTTTTTCAGTGGATCTTTAGGGATCCATTACAGCAAATGTTGCTGTAGCTGGTTTATAACAATAAGATCTATTCCCAAATCCCCACCTCCAAACCACCCCTGCTGCCTTTCTGAAACCTCAGCGGTGCTTGTGCATTCGACTTTCTGAAGTTTATGCATACTGTATCTTCATTCTACGGGTTGCCATGTCTCATAACCCTGTCATTAGTAGTGAGGCAGTGGGCTGTTTTACAAGAAAATAAACTTCAGACTCTCACATATACTCTGACAACTTGCCTTGGGACTCCAGTTTGCCTTTCTCTATCTCTTTTTTTCTATCTCTCTGTGACCTGAGATTGAGTTTTCCAAAAATAGAGAGACTGTAATGTAAGGTGACCAGATTTTGAAATTTAAACTAAGATTTCAAGTTCATTGGTTAATATATAATTGAAATGTTCATTGTTATTATTTAAGAAAAAAAATAAGGCAATTCCAGTTTTGTGTAATTTGACCTTGGTAAATGTAGTATTTTGATGAAAAATAGTACAATGTAAACTGTTTATTGTCAAATTAACAGTAACTTACTGGCAACAATTATCCAGTAGTTGCTGTATTTCGTACCACAGCAAAGTTGCTGTAAAATTAAGTACAGTAGTTTAAGCATACATTGTTCATCTTTTACATTTACATTACATTTCACTTTTATAAACAAGTTTTTTTCAATATAATTACTTGGTAACACTTTACAATAAGGTTCATTAGTTAACATTAGTTTACTACTTTAGCAATCCGTATCCTGTCTCATGTAATCGCTCAATCTGTGTTTCAGCGCACAAAGACGCCAATATATAACGGCTTTGTAAACCATATGTCACCTACGTAACGTCACATTTACCTCAGAAAAAAACATATTTGGTGACCATAAAAAAAGTTAATTAAGTGTAATTTTAGCAGTTGTATATTAGCCTACGAATCAGTACATTTTAACCTTCAGTATTATAGTAATGTAGTACCAACTGACTCTCATGTATATTTTACAGCATTAGTGTAGATTTTTTTTCCTTGAGAAAATTTGGCATGTACTGTATTGAATATTATACGATATTGAATCGAATCGAATTGGTAATCGAATCTAATCGCAAGCTTGTGAATGAGAATCTATCCAGTAGTTGCTGTATTTCGTACCACAGCAAAGTTGCTGTAAAATTAAGTACAGTAGTTTAAGCATACATTGTTCATCTTTTACATTTACATTACATTTCACTTTTATAAACAAGTTTTTTTCAATATAATTACTTGGTAACACTTTACAATAAGGTTCATTAGTTAACATTAGTTTACTACTTTAGTTAACGTGAACTAAGAATGAACAATACTTAGTTAATGTTAATTTCGACATTTGCTAATGCATTATTAAAATCAAAAGTTGTGCTTGTTAACATAGTTAATGCACTCTGAATCAATGTGAACTAACAATGAAAAACTGTATTTTCATTAACGGACATTAACAAACATGTATAAATATTGTAATAAATGTATTATTCGTTGTTTGTTCATAATACATTAACTAATGGAACCTTATTGTAAAGTGTTACCAATTACTTTTTACAAATAATTTTAAGGAGACATAAACCAAATAACGTAAACATATAAAGTATACATATCTGATAATTGAATACAGCTATTATCTATTCGTTTTATAAATATTAAATTGCAAATTAAAGAAAGTATAAATAATATCTAATAATTTAATAAAAATATGATCTAGTTTATTTGATCATTTTTAAGTTATAAAATTTAAGAAACCATAAAAAATAAAATTATAAATGGCAAAATAATAAAATGTTCTCATTGTAATTTGTAAACTGTATCAATAATAACATGTATCAAGTAAGTAATTATTGCATGAATCAATAAACTAAAGAATAACCGAAACTGATGAGTTCTAATCATACTGCCTTTTCTTACAGCATGTAGCATGTTCTGTCCCATTAAATATTATTCAGTGCAGTAAACAGTGAACATTTCCGTGGACAGCTTCAGCCAGGGACAGGACACTAATTTGTGGATGTCTGGTTACTCTAATTAGTTACTAAACAGAGATAAATGATCCTCCGGTGATGTGGGCATGTGTGGCCCTTAGCAACAGGATGTGAAGTTTGAGTCTGAGTAGAAAGGGTACCATATTCCTTTGAAACATGCCGTATAGGTGGAGAAAAACGTGAGCCGCTTATGTGAGGGTGTGTGTGTGTGTGCCATGCATCTGTGTTAGTGGCAGAAAAGAATATCTTCTCATCAGTGCCATAATGGCTTCTGTAGGAATGTGCATGTGTTGGATGCGAGTCTGCAGACACAGAGCATCCCTGAAGGGTACACAAATAGACTGCCTGTTAGCTGTTTGTGCTCCATTTTGATGGAGTCCTAAAATTAAAACTTCATTTTTCATTTCAGGATGCAAGACGGCAGCAAAGCAGCCAAGCATGGTTTTCCTTCCTCTCCATAAATACTTCTCATCTGCATCGTTCCAGCGTTACCCTCTTCACACTGTACAGAGTGACAAATAGTTTGGCTGTTGACTACTTTAAGGTCTGCGGATGAATATCTTTGCGTATTTGATAATAGACTCATATTTGGTCACATCATCAGCTGGTTTAGAGCCTTAAGTCAGGATTTATCTGCTGTGATGAACTTCAGCCATTAGTTGGCTGCTGTAAACAATGGCAATCAATGTGAAATCCCCAAATACTGTATGTGTTCACATATTATGTTTTCTCAAAGAGTTCTGTGGCTTGTTGAAATATGTATATCACCATGGTTTGGCAATATTGTTCTCCACTGCTACTGACCAATGATAGTCTCCGTCTGTCTCTGATACAGATGCTTTTAAAGAAACAAAGTGCACTATGGCAGGCTGATTTTAATTGCTTGTAAAGGGGCCAGACATTTCAGACTTGTCATTATTGCTTTAGCCTGATGCCTCCCCAGTGTGGCACATGACAGATCTGGGTTATCTGTAGGCTTTTCAGGTTCATGCATTTTCTGACTTCAACATTCGTTAAATACTTAGATTCTCTTTTAAACGTGTGAAGTTTTCTTTTCCATCTGTGCAAGTCCTTGATTAAACTTGCATCACTTTTCATAAAGAAGTAAATCTTGAAGAAAGAAAAAAAAAACTGCTGGTTGAGGATTGGTAACAATAACTTTTATTTGGTGCTGCGTTGTGTCTGGTATTCAGTCTCTTTTTTTATTTTAATGTTGATGTTTTTGCAGGAATTGATCGAGAGAACATTGCAGAAATGTTGTGAGTCCACATAAGCAAATGGCATTTGACATATTAAGCCTTAGTTAGTCTCTTTTCTGACAAGCTAATGATTGTTATGGAAGCCCGTTTTTGGGATAATTTTTTTTAAATATATTTTTAATGGTAATTGTGTCTTTTTCTTTCACAATTCGGACTTTTCGCTTGCAATTGAGTTTATATCTAAAATTCTGACCTTTTTTTCAGAATTGTGATATAAACTCAGAATTGTGAGATAAACATCGTAATTACTTTTTAAAATTTATATTATTTATTTTGTGGCAGAAACCAAAAGTCAGAATTGCAAGAAAAAAAAGAGATGTTAAAAAATATATAAAAGATAAAAAAGCTAGACTTGTGAGATATATTCATTCAGATTTCAGTGGGAAAAACAATCTGAGAATTCAGAATTTTGAGGTTATCTTGCATTTTCAGCTTTTTCTCTGAGTATTGTATACATCTTGTGGCTATATATGTATATATATGTATCGATCTTTGAAGGGAGATATCAAAATGAATGTGTATTTTATGCCGTTAAGGCAGCCTATTGAGCTTAACTTGTGTTAAACTTGAAATGTTCATTTAATGATCAGTTTTGCGAGAAAAAAACAACCTATTTGTCCAGCTGTAAAGAAGGGTGTAGAAGGTGTACCGATCCATCTAAGTGAATTAGACTCCTCTAATTCTGTGTGGTGTCTTGATGGACCGTGGCCTGCTGTGATCCGAGCACAGACACACACACACACACACACACACACACACAGCCACACTCATCATTCACACACGCACACACAAACTCGCTCACACACACACTCACTCACTCACTCACTCACTCACTCACACACACACACAAACTCGCTCACACACACACTCACTCACTCACTCACACACGCACACACACACAAACTCGCTCACACACTCACTCACTCACACACACACACGCACACACAAACTCACACACACTCATCATGGTCAGTCAAGAGGATCAAGGCAGAGCGACACCACAGATGGTTTAGTGCGTCAGGCTTGACTGCTTTTATGGTGTCAAGCACACACAGGGAAAGAATGGCACAAACAGCATTAATATACTGGTGCTGCACAAATGATCAAAATAAATCGGAATTTGTGATATGGCAAAGTGCGATTCATTAAACTGCGGAAGAATGATTCATTTCAATAAATGTAATGTAAAATGAATAAATTAAGACATAAATATACATTACTATTTTAATATAAAATTGAAAAAGTATATTAAGAATACAATAATGTTAATAATGATAACAAAAAGTAATAATAATAAACATTTCAAATACAATATTATTGGTAATATTAATTGTAATAATATTATTAATCATTAATTATTAATTATTGTTAATAATTATAAACATTTAAAATGAATTATTATTATTATTAATTAATTTTATTTATTTATTTTATATTATTATTACTACTGATATTATCTAAGCATAAAAAGTAACAAAAAAAAAATATCATATTGCAGTTAAGATCACAATATTTAGCAAACAAATTGCAATATATATATATATATATATATATAATGCACCTCCATTGCCTCGTTTTGCCATTAGTCTCTGGCCATGTGCTCGTCTGCACTTGCCAACAGGTTGCAATTAAAAGCCTTGTCACAGGTCTGCAGGCTCCTCAATCATGCTGGTGGTTCTGGCTGCCTTGCTCTCTAGTGTCTGGCTCCAGCGCATCCATCTGAACAGAAGGTGTGTGACAGCATCTCGAGCTGAAATCTGCTAGGCCACAGAGTTCGTTGTGTGTTAAAGCCTCTTGGAAATGAAACTGCGAGCCATAAGGAGTGGAAGTGATTTGTTGGTGTGATGAAGTGTGTTTGAGAGACAGGCTATTTCAAATATTGGCCTGCTGTAAAATAATCATCATTACACAACAGTTGACGCCGGTCCGTGCATTTGATTGGCTCTACGAGAGTGTAACGACTTTCTGAAGAGGAATGATCTAAACAGGGTTTATGCTTTGACATCATTTTCTCTCAAATGTTGACAAAGCAACAGGACAAAAAAGAAACATTTCTATTGAATCACACCACCATTTCATTTCATACGTATTCACACGGGTCCATTCGTTCCTTCCGCACACGATTATATAAGTAGCTTTTGATTATTAGAACCATTTCCCATTCAAACAAGTCAACATTTTCATTATTCAGATGCCAGACTCATGCATTATTTAAAGCGAAAAATCTGTATAAACAAGCAGATTTCATTTTGTCCCCAATTTCGTCGGTCAACCGACGTGACGTCGGGAGTGACCGACTGAAAGGGAACTTTCTCCCATCCTTCGCTTTTGAGATGCGTGGTCTCAAGCGTAAGTTCATAAGAGGTAATTTTTCCCCAAACGCATGATCTCTAAACATCCTCATGGGGTTCACATAGAGGCCTTTCTCTAAACCCCTCCGCAGAACTTGCAATACGTGTAGAATTTGCCATCTCACTATTTCTGAAGAAAAGCCTCATTATTTTATGAGGTTGGTGCAGCATACTGTCGGCATAATCCTACTTATCACATGAAACAAGTAATCTGAAGAAAGGGTTTTGTCTTAGAAGGATTGCTATGTGATTAGTGATTGGAATTATAAGTTGTTAAATGATTCCAGCTACTATTCTGATTACTTAAAAGGGATAGTTCATCCAAAAATTAACATTCTGTCATCATTTAATTATGTCGTTCCAAACCTGTATGAGTTTATTTTTTTCTGTTGAACACAAAAGAAGATATGTTGAAGAATGTTTGTAAACAAATAGTTGATGGTAGCCATTGACTTCCATAGTACGAAAAAAAAATACTATGGAAGTCAATGGGGCAAACTTTGATGAGTATATGAATCAGAAAATGTTTGGTGAATATTTGAAGAACCACTATACATGACTCAGTGATTCATTGGATTGTTTCGGACTGATAACGTAGGTGTTTGAGACTGTTTTGTGGATCTTGACAGAATTGACTGAATCATTAAAAAGAACCGGCTTTTCATACTGAACCTACAGTATGTTCATAGTTGCATATGTCATGATATTATTTTGTTGTGGCGCTATAGATTTATGTGAAAAGCAGGGATGCACAATAATTAAAACGTTGACAATCGCACACTGGACGCGTCAGTCTGTACTTGCATTCTCAGATTAAATGCGGCAATCCAAAACAGTGAATATAGTCACCATTCAGGCAAAAGTTTGCTTCAAGAATGACCACACTGCTGACGTGATCTTATCGATAGCACACCCTCAGCACATGTGAGTTACCCGCTTATCGGCTCGGCATAGTTTTCATATTGGGCCGATGCTGATGTTTACATTTTAAGCCTTTATCGGCCATTTCCGATAACGTTCCGATAATATTGTGCATCACTATTGAAAAGCATTAAGGATTTACAATATAGCAGTACCATATTGGTTATCAGTTGATATTAGAGGTTTTTATTATTACGTAGTGTTGAGTGGTTAGTTGTGTATTCCCCTATTTTTACATGTAGATTACCTAGACCTTTAGATTACATTTAATAATTTAATAACACTGTTAAATGTATATTTAACAAATCTTAAAATGAATATAAATTTTTCATTCTGTACTGTACATTATTATGTTGAGATGCTCACTTGAAGCATTTAAAACAATTGATTTTTTTTTACAAAATAGTATACAATTTTATTAATGTAATACTTTTATCTGGCAAGTATGCATTAAATTGATCAAAAGTGACTGTAAAGATGTTTACATTGCTACAGAATTTCCACAAAAATATTAACAAGCACACCTGTTTTCAACATTGATAATATGTTTCTGGGGCAGCAAATCAGCACATTAGAATGATTTCTGAAGGATCATGTGACACTGAAGATTGGAGTAATGGCTGATGGAAATTTTGCTTTACCTTCATAGGAATAAATTACATTTTAAAATATATTAAAATAGAAAAACTTTATTAAATTGTAAAAATATTTCTTAGTATTATAGTTTGTTGTGTTTATATTTGATCAAATAAATGCAGCCTTGATGTAAGCATAAGAGACATCTAGCCTAATTCTCACTTAATTTATTTTGACAAAAGAGTATACAATTTTAAAGGGGACATGTCAATTTTGCCAATTTTCCATAAGTTGGTATGATTCTTTAGGGTCTTCATGAATTGTCTATAACATACTTTGGTTAAAATTCCTCAATGATCATTTAAAACAACACCCTGTTTACCTTGTCAATTAACAGCTCTATTCAGCGACCCGTTTCGGTGCATGTCTCTTTAAATGCTAATGAGCTCTGCTTACCCCGCGCCTCTCTTCCATGGAAGAGGAAAGGCGATTTGCAAATAATCATAAAAAATATAAAATGTGAGATTTACTTCTTCTGGAGGTGCAGCTGGATCACGAACAGTGGGTACTGATCCATCCTTGAGTTTGAACTTTTTGGCAAAATCTGCCTTGAATTGTCCCATGTTCAGAAAGCAGTCTGGAGTAAAATGATTTGCACAGACATAAACGAATTTAGGTGTCTTCGGTGGCACATTACCATCAAAAACAAAACTAATCCACTGCGTCCTCAGTGGCTCTGATGTCAGGAGAAAATGAAGACATGTTCACTTTTACATCCAACTAAACACCTGCATTGCTTATGAGACATTGTTGTCACTACAGCTGCTCGAGCGCAGAGAAAATGTCAGACAGCGTACAACTGGCTGAGGGCAGAAATATGCTAATACTGGACAGTCCATTAGTGGTCGTGGGCGGGGCTTGAGCAATATGTCATATTTTCTTTTCATATTTCTTTTATCATTGTAGGGTGGTTGTGTACACATTTAAATGCAAACACCATGTAGAAGTGAATTTTGTATCCGATGTCCCATTTAATATCTGTCATTTATTAATTACTGGCCACTACATGAAAACAATTAATAATTTTAAATATCAGTGGCATCACAATAAAGAATATTTTAGTACAGTATCACATCAGAAGATGAACAATTAATGGAACAGTTACCAGAACCGAACATCATGAAAATTAGTTTTTTCTGTTTTTCTGTTATGAAAAGTGGAGAACAACAAAAACCAACTCTCAATTCCCACAATTCACATATGATCTTTTATTCACTTGCTCCTAGATTCACTGCACACATGAAAAAGGTCTTCTTCACGGCCTCAGTGTATCTTTGTGTATTTTAAAGCATAAATAAATGTTCTCATGCATAATCAAACGGGACACTCCTGCTACATCGTCTTCTGTGACCATGCAGGTTATTCTGCATTCAGAAAATGTATTTAATTTATTTATTTATGAATAAATGTATCTTTATTCAGAAATGGCCCAGACGTCTTCTTTCTGTTTATAGTTTATAGCTCAATGCCCGTGGTCCTTGAACAAGGACACTTGCTGTAAATATCTCCCATCACTCCAATGTCACCCCAGTCGTTTCCACTTTTTTAGGTATACAGTATATTCCCAATGCCTGCTGTTCAATGCAGCCGTAGGATAGACTGACTGAATAAATGGCCATGATTGTTTGATGATGGGTGACAGCGGTGGGCAGCAAAATAGTTTTCCGTAGGAGTAGGACGTTTTGCTGGTAAACACACAGAGTTTTTTCCATGACGCCTAGTGCAACGATGTACTGCTGATAGACTTTTTTCGATGCAGGAAACCCTCTAACAGTTTGTCAGGCTGCTGCAGCAGAGGATCATGGGTCACAGCATGCTATGCCTGAAGGCGTCTATACAGTAAATGGGCAGTCAACCGGAGCAGAGCTGATTTTAGCCAACCTCATCCCTATTCTCTCTCTTTCTCTCTTTTTTCCCCCATCCTCTGTCCCAGCCAGGCACCGGCAGCATCGATCACAGTCCAGGAAATCCAATATTCTGCACCAGTCTCATTCCCACCATGTGCCTGTACTACGTCATTTGTATTCATTCTCAGTATAAATAGGAAATCTTTATAATAATGATGGTCTAAAGGGTGGGAAGCGTTATCCCGGTTAACCTTTGATCCGAGATCTGGGAGAGCGGGAAAATACATCTGCATTCTTGTGAAGTGGCACCCTCAGTTCACCCCAGCCTGCTGTAGTTTCCTGCCAGCGATGTTGGGTTGTTATGAGACGAGAGATGTTGGGGCTTCGCAATTATTCTCTTACATCTCAATTCTACTATATCAGGCAGAGAGAAAAAAGCATTAAAGCTTGAATCACAGACTATGCATCATACAGTATTTACACTGTAAAAGTGAACTTAGAAAATGAAGGTAATTGTTTGCATGGCTTTTGAGTTTAAATGGCTTGACAAAACTTAATATGGGAAGTTGATATTACTTATTATATCTGCCTTTTTTTTTATATAAGAGTCTATGCAAATTGTTCCCTTTATTTGCATGTTTGTATAGGTTTGTTTTCTATGAGAAAATGTCATGGGGATTGAAGTGTTCAAATATATTAACAATATCACATGAATACTCATGAGGCAATAAATACCTTAAAATGACACACACAGACCTCAACACATCTGAAAGATAATTTTAATATAAGAACAAACTCTTGATGTCACAAGACCAGTTGCTAAATGTTAACATCATGAACAACAATGAAAATAAAACTAGCAACCATAGAAATGCAACAATATAAATTATTTATGCCCCATTGCATGCTGTGAAGAGTGTAGATGAGACTAAACACAAAACTAGCAGACTTATTTAACCCTTTCGCACGTGAGTTTAAAATATTCTAGCTGAGCCCCCAGCGTGAGTTCTTTTTAGGCGACCGTTATTTTAAAATGTATCGCCTTAC
>NW_015547254.1:1328780-1334827 GCF_001515605.1 Sinocyclocheilus anshuiensis | reverse complement strand
GTGTGATCGTATGCTTCAGGGACCAGCCAAGACTGATCACACTGGTGTGATCGTACGCGTCAAAGGGTTAAACTTAAAAAAAAAATAAAAATCTAATGTTACTCAACTCACCTGTGCTTGTTTGTTCAACTTCAAATATGACAGTTCATTAGAATTTAAAAGAAATTAGAAAAATAATAATTTTATGCAGCAAGGATCTATTAATATTTTTTTCAGAAAGATTTACTTCAGTTGCTATGTACAGTACGCATTACATTCATAGTGTGTGAAATATGATTGTGAGAGTGACTCCAATTGTTATTTTTCTTATTTGCAGTTCAGCCGATGAGCAGTATCACTGGAATACCCAAGGTAAATGTCATATTTTTGTAATGATTTTTGAAAATTTGTTATCAGGTTTAAATATATCTATTGCAATAAACGGGTTTTAAAGTAGCATTTTATAGTATATGCTATTAATTATGATTCATTTAAAAATTAATTGTTGACTATTTTCATTTCCCATTTTTATCAGTTTTATTTATTCGATTTGTTGTTGCAGTTCTAGTGTGCTTACTGTAATCATCTTTAACCCAACACATCGAGGCTATGTCACTTTCATATGTGTCTAAAGAGTGATGAATCCCAGCTTAGCATCCTGCTCTCTGGCCGTATGGGTGCTGCTCCAGTTGAGAGGTTAATCTTATGTCTTAGGGAGCTTGTGTAACCCGTTTATCCCTTGGCAAAGTACACCACACTGACCTTGGAAGATTTGGCAGTCAGTTCTGACACAGAGCAAGCAGCACGCCGATTAACAGGGTCATCCAAAAAGCCAATTAAGTTGGTTCTCAGCCTGTTTGAATGCTTAGTGAGCAGGTGATGGGAAAAGGTCAGGAGGCTTCAGGAAGTATTTGTAGTGTACGAGTGATTAACCTCCTCCCTGTTTATTCCAGATGGACAGAAAGACATTGAGGAGGAACTAAACACAGGTCTGGAACTGGTGGACTCGTGTATCCGCTCCCTACAGGAATCTGGGATCTTGGATCATCAAGAATACACCACAGCTGACAGTGAGTATAGCCATCACAATTGCTTATTTAAAGGGGTCATATGATGTTGGTAAAAAGAACATTATTTTGTGTATTTGGTGTAATGAAATGTGTTTATGCGGTTTAAGGTAAAAAAAACACATTTTTTTTACGATGCGCATCATATGATCCCCCTTTAACTGTTTTTTTTTTTTTTTGGAGTGCCTGAGTTTGCTTTATGTTGGTGTATTGTCCATTAAAGAAACAAAAGCCTAATCCTACCAATTAGCGAAGAGATTTTTGGTTTCAAAAATCAACCATTGGTTTCAACTTGACAACCTGGTTGATGTCTGTGTTCATTTGAAAGGAGCGCATTTACTGTCAATCAACAGGCCAGCACATACTGTATATGAGAGGGTGGGTTTTTGAAAAAGGTGGTGTGTCTATTCAGTGGATGGGTTCCTAAACAGCAGCTGTAATATTGACAATGTATATGGTAACTGGTGCATCAAGGAATTTAGTGCTAGTTATTGCAATAATATGAAAGTATTTCCAGAAAAAGCCTTTAGGCAAAAAAGGGGAATGTTGACTCTGTACACAATTGCAGAACATTTCTAATCTCAAAAATGGCACAGTTGTTCTAATTATGTTTGAAAAAATGTCTTTGTTCTTTCCTCTTACAAGGTGCACCAATATATTTCGAATATGTTGCTTGAAAATTGTGAAAGGAATAATATTTTTCTGCAAACATGCATTTTGGAAGTTTTCCATTTATTGAGCAATCTAATGTACTGATGCAAAAACATCTAACATGCAAAATAATATATAATAATATAATATAAATTAATAATAATTTAATACTTGTAAAGTACTGAATTAGAAGATAGCTGAATAATGTGCAGAAATTTTAACCATATCTCCTTGACACATTGAAAGTCAGGAACCTGCATTTTTCACATCTATAACTGTAAAAAGCAACCGTTTGTCTCACTTTGTATCTGCATTTTGAACGTAACTGAGAACATCTGTCGAGATTAATGTTATGTACATTGCTTATGTTCTGATAATTAAGCTGCCTGTTATGTTGAGCATTGCACCTAAAGCGTTTTATTTAGGGATGGTAATAACTTTTATTTTTGTCATTTTTGTGAAACTACATCTGGCTGCATGCCATGTTAAATTAAGACAGCAGAACTGGAAGATGTGTGCCAGGACAAACGGACAGAAGTCGGTTGTTATAAATATACTTAGAATTGTGGTCTGTTGTGGGCAAATAAATATCCATTGTATGCAAATAATACCCGATAAAGAGATAATTCACCCAAAAAATTAAAAGTCTGACAACTACTCACCCTCGTGTAGTTCCAAACCTGTTTGACTTAATTTATTTTGCAGAACACAGGAGAATATATTATACAATGGAAATCCAATATTGTTTGGACCCCAACATTCTTCAAAATATATCCTTTTTCAGAAGAAAGAAATGTACTGTAAATAGTGAGAGTGAGTAAATGATGAAAGAAGTTGACTTTTTTTTTTTTGGTGAATTCTTCTGCATGTTTGGCCTTCCCTGACAGTAAAATGTAGCATGTGACAATTTTCCAGGTTTTAGTGAAAAAACAATTCAAATGTAGTTTGTTCCCAGGCATGAATAATAATAATAATAATAATAATAATAATAATAATGGAGAACACTGTAAAAAAATGCTACTGCAATTAGTTACAGTATAACAACTTAAAAATTGTTGAGATAACTTAAATATTAAACTAAAGTTATCTAAGTGTATATATTTAATTCAAGCTTGAACAACTTGACACAACACATTACTTATTCTAATGTTGAATTTTAAGTTGTTATAATTATTTGCAGCAATCATTTTGTACAGTGTAGGATTTACTTCTCAAACAACTTTCACTCAGAAATTGCTAGTAAATTTCACTAATAAATACAAAGAAACAGCAAGTAACAAATTACGTGAAATTTTGAAATCAAGAAAGACTGAAGTAGTGTTTTATTTACAACTTTGAAAAATTATTTTTACACGTTGTTTGTCCAGTACAATCTGAGTATCGTCCTGACTTTTCAGCATGTTTTTGGAGTGTTTTTTTATGATTAAAAATAAGATGATAGTTGATGATGATGTACGTTATGTGCAGGATTGACTAGAATTCATAAATCTCTGAATGTCAGCATGTTTTTTCTGTGATAAAGTATAAATTTATCACCCTTTCCCGCATTTCACCTTTTCTCTTCTTTTTTTTTTGTTCTTTTTGGCAGAGATTAAGAATAAATTGGCTTAAGCATCTGTTTTATGGAGGATATATTACTTCAACGAAAACTGTCTTAATCGCCTCCCAGAAAGTTGCATGTCATTAATCTTTTTTCAGAGTTCAAAGTGCTTTTAAATAAGTTATTGACTTGTTAAGGTCGGTGATAAGAGAAAAATGCCACAGGTTTTTGTAATCCAATTCCAGCTTCAAAGTCGAAATAATCAAAACAGATAACGCCTCGGCTGAATAGACATCCCTACCACAAGATTCTCTGGGCTTCAGGCATTAGAATAGCACAGCCGAACATAACAGTCCATGAATTATGTATTGAAACTAAGTATATTTACTATAACGGGCTGAAATTACAGTGAGCTCTAACGTTTCGCTAAGGACAGAGTGGCTTTCAATAATTTATCTGATAGTGGGGTGAGTCGAGATAAAGTAGCTGGAGCGCTGTGGAGGTGTCTGATGTGGACATGCTTTTACGTATTATCTGACGCCCAACAAACATTGGCCTCTGTGATCCAAAGGCTTTATTCTTTGAATGGAGCTTGTCCCCGACTCGTTCAGAATACATTAGTGATCTAAGCATTACAGGAATAAGAAAAAGACTGATGTTTTGAAGGCATCGGTCTCAGTGCCTGCTATGTGTAATGTCAGCCTTTAATTTCTTTCCATAGGTTTCATTTGATTGTATTATATATCCATGTCGCCCTTTTTCTCGTACTGAGTCAAAGCAGCACGATGATTCCGCTCTTGTGAGTCTTGTAAAAGAATATAAAAAATAGATCCCTCACGAAATGTTTCATCATATAGGAAGCAAAAAATTAGAGTTACAGCCTCTGGTGATATTTTATATAATAGTCCAACAGTCCATGCACTTCCGTGATGGGATTATATATTTCTAGTACAAGTTTATTCCATCCATTGGTTAACTTAACAGCCTGGCATTACGTGAAATGTTGTCAAGCACCTTCGTGATACCATGGCAAGTGACACAACTGTAATTTATCCAATTTTCCTCCATTGTCTATTGCATCTGACTATTCAATTAGTAATTTCCGGGGGGAATTTGGCTTCATCTTGCTAGGCGCAGATTTCACAGTCAGTTAACCATTGATTATCTTACAGACAGTTTAAACAAAACACAAAGTATTTGTTATGTACTTGTGAAATATAAAAGGTTATCAGTAGGCTGCTTATATTTTGATGATAACTATATGATATACTAATTTGTAATTGTATTGTGTTAACTGAAATTTTGTTTGGAGAAAAATGATACATAATTTGATACGGATTTTTTTTTTTGGCCAAATTCCCTATTTGCACCATGGTTACATTAGTAGTTTATGAGTAATTAAAAATATCACTAGTTGAATCCAGTATCACAGCGAACATGCTGTTAGGCACACTCCTTTATTAAAAATCAATTCAATATTGGTATAATTATTAAGCAAATTAAAACAAAGGCACATTGCCTTCAATATTTTTTCTTCTTCATTTAGGTAAGCATTGCTTAATTTAATTATTGAAGTAAACAATCAGCAATAATTAACAAAGAAATAAATTAAAAGGAGTGTTTTTTGTTGTTGTTGTTTTTCTTATTAATATTTTATTTTTATTTATTTATTTTGTAAATATTCTTATTGACAGCATAATAGACTGTAACAGGGATAAAAGGGGTATTTCTGTATTATTTGCTCAGTATTCATTTACTCCCCCTTTTGTTGTTCCAAAACTGTTTGCATTTCTTTTCTTTTCTTTTTTTCTACTAAACACAAAAGAAGATATTTTAAGAATGTTCCAAAAGTAGTTTCATATTGACTTCCATTGTATTTTTTTTTTTACTCATACAATGTAAGTCAATGGGAACCAAAACTGTTTGGTTACCAGCATTCTTACCAGCAAGTATTTTCTTTTATGTTTCACAGAAGAAAGAAAGTCATACAGGTTTGGAACGACATGAGGGTAAGTAAATGATAAGACAATTTTCATTTTTGGGTGGACTATCGCTTTACTGCACATATATACAATATTTCGCCTTATTATTTAGTTTTGACTTGGTATCAGTTTTATGGTACTAATGGTTTCATTTGGAAAAAGAAAAGACTTATTGACAGTCTAATTGACTGAGACATGGGAAAACGGCATTCATATGAGCACCTCACCAGAGAAGCTTTTGAAATCCGTGAACCTGGTGTTTGCAGGACTGTACATTGGGGATGTGTGATTTATTCTGTATGATACAGCGTGCAGCGCTGCTTGGCACTTTGGTGTTCGGGTTTCAGCAAGGCTGCTTTACATGTATGGAGGTATTATCCTTAGTTAAACTAATCCAGCCGCTCCATTTCAAGGAGGCGAATGAGAGCGCTGTGGATTTCTTGGGCAAGCTTGACTGAGGATGGGGGAAGTCAGATGTGTAAGAGCTGTGTAAGTGTCTTACACTAGGTGAGGAGCTATATTTAGTGTCACTGCTGTGATGCTGTAGCTTCAGCCCCTTTAGACATGCTGCTTCAAATGAGAGAATGATTCCCAGGAGGCTAAAATATAACATGCACAAAAATGTACATACAATATGCATACAAAAGAGAGGGAACACGCACCACAGTAGAACATTAGCATGAGTGACAGTGATATATTGGCCTGGCTGATTGTTAGTCATTTAATCATCAATGCTGGCCAATTACACTGACCTCGTGTTCAGTGAACAGAAATGGTAGTTCACCCATGTCAGTTCCAAAGTCTACTATTATTATTATTTATTTATTT
>NW_015547254.1:1317713-1327453 GCF_001515605.1 Sinocyclocheilus anshuiensis | reverse complement strand
TTTCTTTCTTTCTTTCTTTCTTTCTTTCTTTCTTTCTTTCTTTCTTTCTTTCTTTCTTTCTTTCTTTCATTCATTCATTCCTTCTACTGAATTTCTGGTTTGGTTTTATTTTAATTTATTATTCATCCATTCATACATAATTGCATTTTCAGTTTTTATGTATTTATTTAATTTTATGTATACATGTATAGTTGCCTTGTCTATTTTTTTATGTTATGTATAATTGCATTTTATTTTTTATTTTTCATTTATTTATTCATGCATGCACAATTGCATTGTCAGTTTTTAGATTTCATTAGTTTTTTATGCATGCATTCATAACTGCACGTCTTGTTTTATTTTAGTATTTTATGTTTGCATGCATAATTGCAATGTTTTGTTTATTTATTTATTTTTAAATAAATATCAAATATATATATTTTTAAAATGATATAAAAAAAAATATATATATATATATATGCTTTTTTTTTATGCATGGCATGCCATATGTACAGTACCTGTCTGGCACAATAAGAAATGAGGATCAGAATTTATGTGACTGCATTAAAGGGATAGTTCAGCAAGCAGACTCTGATGACTGTTCTGTTGTTTTGATCATCTTCAATATCATTTGAGAATTCACCTTACAATGCCATGAAGTCTGATGATGATATGGTCAAGGGTCGGGGCAGAGGAAAGCTTTAGGTTAACCAAAGCTGCATTGCATTCCCCAGGTCTGATCAGGGATTTTCAGATCAATGGGAACATAAATGAGAGCAGCAGGCTATTATGGACTCGAATAATGCACCAATTTTCTTATCTCTCCAGACCAGCTTGATGGATCTGTCTGATACAGGAGCCATACATTATTGTGTAGCACGAGGAGAGCAGACAGCATCCTCCTCCTGAGAAACCTGAGATGCTTTAACTCGAGCTATTTTTAAAGGCACAGTGTTTTGTGAGGGGTGGGAAAAAAACAATCATTATTTTCACTGTATGTTTCAGGAGAAGCTAATCTCTGATTGAGACTGATAGTCCAACCATGGGCTTACTGAAAGCTGGGTCTTTGAGGGTTGATAGCATCTTGACAAACTATGAATTGTTGATAGAATCTGGTTTGCTGTCAGGATGGCCCAGAAGCGCTCTCCAA
Source organism: Sinocyclocheilus anshuiensis (assembly GCF_001515605.1). NCBI lineage: Eukaryota > Metazoa > Chordata > Actinopteri > Cypriniformes > Cyprinidae > Sinocyclocheilus > Sinocyclocheilus anshuiensis. The sequence continues at coordinate 1,326,324 of NW_015547254.1, read as the reverse complement.
ACACGCAGTCGGGCCACTGCTGATTATTTGTGTAATCTGACAGGAATGGACATTTTGGTCATTGTTTACTCATGTATTCGACAGATAAATCAACTCTAGAGAGGGTGTAAGGGATACACTTGGTATAATTATTATTAAAATTATTAATAATTATAGTATTATATTATATAAAATTTATCATAGAATATAATCTATAAGAGAAAATATTTTAGATTGCTCCTAATCCTGTAATAAATACAAATTAAATTGTAATAAATTAAACCAAAAAAAAAAAAAAAGAAAATAAGTATATAATGTATCAAAAGTTGATTGATCAATTAAATGAAAATAAAACAAAGATTATCTGAGTTTTTCTACTTAAAAATGTCACATTTTTTTCAGTGTTACTTGCTGTTTCTTCATAATTGTTTGTGGAATTTACAAGCAATTTCTGAGTGGAAATTCTTTCCATTGTTGTTATTATTTAGTTATCCCCCCCCCCCAAATGTATAAGTTTAATTTCAGTTGATGGCATGTTCTAGAGTTGAGAGACTCTAACTAGTCTCTAATTAGTCACATGACACTTACAGCTCAGGTGATTGGCTCAAAAACCCAATGAGTATGAATATTAAAAGTATTCCAAATATGGCTAGTTTTAAAAAAGTTTTTGAAAGTTAAAAGTTGGCTCTTAAGTAGGTTGTTTAATTGATGAATTTGTATTAGTATATATTCTGTACGTTTAATTGTGATTTTAACTTTTGTAAATGTGGAATTTTTATTGTAACTTTTGTATTTATGATGCAACGCCAGTGTACCTGTCACCAGAAGTTTATGCTTAACATAAAGGACCACAGTGGAAACAAGTTTTTAACTTTATTGTGTCATCCTTGGTGAATTGAGTGTATTTCACTCTTTTGTTTTTGTCAAATCAATCAAATTAAAATCAAATCAGCAAAGATTACACATTTTGAGGGGATTCCACACCAGTTAGTGCACATTGATGCAGTGATGACACTGCAAGGTATCGCTTTCAAATGATACCGTAACCACTAACTTATTCAAAAGTGGGGCCCTTTTTTTTGCACATTTCTGTGTATAGTTGTTATTAAATGTTTTGAAGTTTTGATAAAAAATGCCTACACTGTTATTATGTTTTGAGGATTGTTCATGATCGATTGTCCTCATGCCCAACCCTAGTTCTCCCAGCACTTCAGCTGTTTGCTGACACCCCCACACAAACATTATTGTTAGTTTAGTTTCTCTCCTCTTGCACATTCCTCTCCTTGGGTTTTCTCTTGTCATTTGAACCTGGGCTCCAGCTGGGATCATATTTCAAGCTGCTGCCTAAAAAGTGATTTCGAGACCTGATTAAAGCAATTAACTGCAAGACCAAAGCATTTGTTAGCAGACGCCAGCTGTACTGCATTGCATCGAGCGGCAAGTGTGTACGCGACAAACTTTGTCATTATCCAGAGAGTTAAATTTCTCTCTCTCTCTCTCTCTCTCTCTCTCTCTCTCTCTCTCTCTCTCTCTCTCTCTCTCTCTCTCTCTCTCTCTCTCTCTCTCTCTCTCTCTCTCTCTCCCTCTCTCTCTCTCTCTCTCTCGCTCTGGCTCTCTGCACACAGGACCGAGTCTGCTCTCTCAGAGCTCACTGCAGCTCAGCTCGAACCCAAAGGGCTCCCTCCAGTACTCCGCCAGCTACCATAGTAACCAGACCCTGGCCCTGAGTGATTGCGTGTCCGCACCACAATCTCAGCAGCCTCAGCCCCCTCCGCGCTCCAGCGGGCAGCCCGGAGGAGCTGTGCACAGCTACAACCAGGTGAGCGCAGCTTCTTTCCTCTTTTTCTTCGACTCTCATAATACATCCATCTTTCAGTTTTGTATTTTCACCGAGACGACTCGTGATCAGGGACGTTGTGGTGCTTTTGCATTGTTTTTTTTTTGGGACTGGCACGAAACAATTTCCTGGGCTCCAGCTGGGATCATATTTCAAGCTGCTGCCTAAAAAGTGATTTCGAGACCTGATTAAAGCAATTAACTGCAAGACCAAAGCATTTGTTAGCAGACGCCAGCTGTACTGCATTGCATCGAGCGGCAAGTGTGTACGCGACAAACTTTGTCATTATCCAGAGAGTTAAATTGTGTCCTGTTGATGAGACTGTAATTACAGCAAACCCTGCAGGGCGGTTTCTCCCAACTTTCATTTCTTTTAAATGAGTCTCTCGCACCTGCTACGAGCTACAAATGTTCCGGTAAAAAGGTATGGTTTCTGTTCAGACTACAAATATTTAATTTCCTCCATGTTCGCTAAGTAACTGACCATTTAACGCATGCAAATGGCAGAAGAAGAGCTTGAGCGGTTGGTCACGATAAAGCTGACATTGGCACATCCTCTCTCGCTCGCTCACCCTCCCTTTTGCACTCTTCTCTCAGACCCTTCTAATAAATTATGCATGCCATTTCTGCCAGGCTGAGGGCTACATCGCTGCCTTGCTGAAATTGCTCTCTCTCTCTCTCTCTCTCTCTCCCTCTCTCTCTCTCTCTCTCTCGCTCTGGCTCTCTGCACACAGGACCGAGTCTGCTCTCTCAGAGCTCACTGCAGCTCAGCTCGAACCCAAAGGGCTCCCTCCAGTACTCCGCCAGCTACCATAGTAACCAGACCCTGGCCCTGAGTGATTGCGTGTCCGCACCACAATCTCAGCAGCCTCAACCCCCTCCACGCTCCAACGGGCAGCCCGGAGGAGCTGTGCATAGCTACAACCAGGTGAGCGCTGCTTCTTTCCTCTTTTTCTTCGAATCTCGTTATATATCCATCCTTCAGTTTTGTATTTTCACAGAGACGACTCTGTTCTGCACCTCAAGTCTCTCGTGATTAGAGACATTGTAGCGCTTTTGCTTTTTTTTCAGGACTGGCACGAACCCGGGCTCCAGCTGGGATCATATTTCAAGCTGCTGCCTAAAAAGTGATTTCGAGACCTGATTAAAGCAATTAACTGCAAGACCAAAGCATTTGTTAGCAGACGCCAGCTGTACTGCATTGCATCGAGCGGCAAGTGTGTACGCGACAAACTTTGTCATTATCCAGAGAGTTAAATTGTGCCCTGTTGATGAGACTGTAATTACAGCAAACCCTGCAGGGCGGTTTCTCCCAACTTTCATTTCTTTTAAACGAGTCTAGCGCACCTGCTATGAGCTACGAACGTTGCGGTAAAAAGGTACGGTTTCTGTTCAGTCCACAAATATTTAATTTCCTCCATGTTCGCTAATTAACTGACTGTTTAACACATGCAAATGAAGAAGAAGAGCTTGAGCGGTTGGTCACGATAAAGCTGACATTGGCACATCCTCTCGCTCTCTCTCTCACTCGCTCGTTCACCCTCCCTTTTGCTCTCTTCTCTCTCTCATCCTTTGACACTTTTAATGAACACATAGGCCCTCTGTCTTCTAATGAAAGATGCCCAGCTCCTCGGCCTTCCGGACTTGTTTCTGAGAGAGTCGAGGGGTGCCTCACTGCAAAGATTCTTTGAAAACATTCTCATTTTAAATGAATGCAGTTTCTCATTTTTAAAAAAAAAAAACTTTTTTTCTGGCTTGCAAGTGTGTTTGCTTTATATTGAAAACAGAAACTGCATTGTGTTTCTTTCTCTCCTGTGTTTGTGCGGACTGTAGGCTTGATTCTGTGGAGGGTAATCTGAAGAGGGCTTGTCTGCTCTAGGATGGGTTTATATAACACAACGCATCAGTTAGGTGCTTTTATGTAGATATTTTTAACACCATAACCCTCTTGTTCCCTAAATAATTCATCCACATCAGGAACCAGTAACCGTCTCTTCAAGTAGGTGTTCCTCTGCTGTCTATGCCGGGATGTGGTTCCCCCTCTGAACGAGAGAGAGAGAGTGAGAGATGGAGAGATAAAGCATTTGGTAGAGGAATGATGGTATAATTGCATTACACCTTGGTATAACATGCTATTGAGCTATTAACTACCTTTTTTAAATATTCACAATCCTATCTTGAGAGTGTTTTTTCTTCTTCAGAGGATTCTTCCATCTCATTCATTAAAGTCTTATCAGGAGAAGCAGAGCAATCGTGAAAATAAAGATTAAAGTTCCAACCGAAAGGCTTTTTGTAGACCTTTTTATATTCTAAAACATATTCTCTAGTTCTTTATAGTAAACCATCTCCAAACAGGGCTTCAGGATACCTAGAATCAATATATGCTGCACTAAAGACTCTATATCAAGAATGAGGTGATTAAGATTTTTGTTTGTACAAACGCTGTCCCATGTGAAGCTTGAGCTTACAACCATTAGATTATGTGAAGACATGTCAGCAGGACAAAGGACATCTTATGTATTTTATTTTTTTTTCCCGTTTTTTGTTATTTATTTGTTATTTATTATGTATCATTTTTTATTTTATTTTTTACTTATTTATTTGTTGCATTTTACAGTGTAAAAAAAAGTCAGTAAGCAGTAATGGGGGAGAGTTTATGTTTGTTCATTATTTTATTTACTTTTTAAATTGATGTATTGGCGTTACTGCCTTTATTAGTTGTGCTAAAATGTTGACATTCAAAGCCCTACCTGGCAAAATCATAATCACCAAAGATTTTTAGGGTGAATTCAGGTGCTATAAATTGCAGCACTTTGTCTCTTTCATCTCAATGACAAAAGTGGTCCAATTTTTCTGAATTCGGCCTATAACCAGCTCAACAACTCTATACAGTGAAAACTGTTTTTGATAAGGGGATTGTTCATAGGTGGTGCAAAGCACCACTGAAGAATCTTTTTGTTTATGAACGCAGCATGTAGACAAACAGAGCCAGCTTTAGCTTTAAATGTCATACACTTTTCCAGCACAATCATTCTCTCCATCTTCAAGACCTTTGTCTCATATTTAGTCAACTTTCCAGACTATTTGAATATTATTACCTTATATCAATGCAATTTATTCTGAATAAGAATAATCAGGTTTCATGCTTTCTCTAAATGAGAAACAGTGGAACCAATGTTTCATTGTAATCACCCACAATCTTTATTGTGATTATGAGGAATCTAAAGGAAGAAATGTTTATTCACACGCCAAAGCGTCTTTCTAAATGACTGGCACTGTGCCAGCGTTAATTTGCCTTGGTTTATCTGCGCACGCCTGCTCTTCTGAATTATGGCCGATGCAACATCCATTGACATAAGGGCTGGTGATCCCATGAGGAAATGTGACATATGGTCATGCATGTATATGCAATAACTTCCGTTTACAGGCTTTTTTTTTTTTTTATGTGTTCAGGATACATGCTTCATCTGTTACTGTCAAGGGAATTATTATGATTTTTAAGGGATTCTGAGAAGAATTTTTGCCCTTGTCTCTTATTATCATCTGAATATCAAGTAAACCACCTTTAAGGGATAGTTCACCTAAAACTGAAAATTCGTTTACTCACCCTCATGTCATGCCAAACCTGTGACTGACTTTCTTCTGTCGAACATAAAAGATATTCTGAAGAATGTTTTTGTATATTTTTATCATATTATTGTCACGCCCCTGGACTTTATCTGTGTTTTCCCTCTCCATGTGCCTGCCCTGACCTAGATTTCCCATGCTGATTGTTCATTTGCTCCCAGGTGTGTCTCGTCAAGTCATGTGTATTTATAGTGAGTCCTGTTCCTAGTTTCCTCGTCTGGTATTGAATGTTCGTCTTTCCCCGCTATGTGTGTGTTCCTGGTTCCTTGAGTCGAACATAAAAGATATTCTGAAGAATGTTTTTGTATATTTTTATCATATTATTGTCACGCCCCTGGACTTTATCTGTGTTTTCCCTCTCCATGTGCCTGCCCTGACCTAGATTTCCCATGCTGATTGTTCATTTGCTCCCAGGTGTGTCTCGTCAAGTCATGTGTATTTATAGTGAGTCCTGTTCCTAGTTTCCTCGTCTGGTATTGAATGTTCCTCTTTCCCCGCTATGTGTGTGTTCCTGGTTCCTTGAATGTTTATTAAAGTCTGTTCGTTTGAAGTTTACTCCACGTCTCTTCGTTCCTCGTTCTGTGCTCAACTTCCCCAGAAGTTCATAAAGACTATCAAATATGGCAACACAAACCTCAAATGTCATGATGTTTAGTCATATGACATGCAAGAAGCAATGTGTTTTTTATTTATTTATTTTTAAATGTCTCCTAAGCTAACCAAGGCTGAATTTAATTGATCATAATACAGTGAAAACAGTAATATTGTGAAATATTATTACAATTTAAAATAACTGTTTTCTGTTTTAATTCGTAAACATTTTTTATTTATTCCTGGGATGTCAAAGCTGAATTTTCAGCATCATTACTCCAGTCTTCAGTGTCACATGATCCTTCAGAACTCATTCTAATATACTGATTTGCTGCTCAAGAATCATTTCTTATTATTATCAATGTTTAAAACAGTTGTGCTGCTGAATATTTTTGTGCAAACCATAATAATTTTTTTACTGAATTATTCAATAAATAGAAAATTTAAAAGAAAAAAAAAAATCTCACTACACCAAACGTTTAAATTATTTGAAATATCTTATAGGTTTGGAATGACATGAGGGTGACATAACAGATCTTTTTTGTTCTCTCGCTCATATTTTTCCTTATTTAGGATCTGTATTGATTGGAAATAACCGTTATCTTTCTCTCCTCTCAGGTGACATCTAACCGTGCGGCCCAGCTTGTGGCGGACGACTCTTGTCAGAGCCATGGCAGTGCCCTGCTGTCCGATTCCCAGCACCCCTCTGCAGCGTCCGGCCCGGGCCTGTACTACTCCTGCTCTACTCTGCCTGCCAAGCGCGTCAGCTCTCCCCTGAACTCAATGCAGTCCACGGTGACCAGCGGATCCCCGACTAAACTGCAGCGTCTGGGCTCGGCCTCCGACACACCCGGCTACGCCACCACCCAGCGCCTGCCCTCCTCGTCCTCCTCAGCCTCCCCCAAGCCTTCTCCAGGCAGGCTTGCAAAATCCTATAGCAGTAGCTCACCGATCAATGCGGTGGGGATCGGAGGAACGCCCGGTACTCACACTTCAGGCTCCCCTCACCAGTTGGCGTCTCCGCCCAATAATGCGTCGCCTATCTATCAGCAGCTGCAGACCGCAGGAGTGTCGACTTACGCTACGCTTTCACCTACCAAAAGGCTGGTGCACTCATCTGAGCAGTACAAGATATCCCACGATCTCTACGCCACTGCCACTCTACAGAGACCTGGCAGCCTTGCTGGTGAGTAACAACTCTTGACCCGCCTTTGACTCGCCGACTAGGATTTAACAAACATTGTGTGGGTGTTTCTGTGGGGACGTAATTTGAAGCGTGAAATACTTTCAGGCACCCAAGAAATAGTACAAGTCCATTACTTGCTGTAATCTGGGAATGTATTTTCTTTGAAACGCTCAACTGTAATCTCATTCCAAACAGCACCAGGAAACAATACAAGTACATCAGTGTGCAAAGAACTTGTGCTAGTTGGTGACTAGTTGGCAGACTGTTTGAAACATGTATAATTGATTTTGATCAGCTTTGAAGTGAAGGAGCATTGGCAATGACAGCAATTTGAAGCGACCAGAAGCCATTCATTTTCAGTGAGAGCTTAATTGAGGCAACATGATCACATCACAAATTGAGTTTAACTTTTTAAAAGTGTGGTGATACAATTCAGCAAGTGTTCTGTAATTGAAATAAAATATAAATATTAGATGAAAACCTGAAATAAGTTGTTGAAGTAGTAAAATTAGCAAAACTGAAATAAAAATAAATTACAGCTAAATATAGATATAAAAAGAAATCAAAATGAAAAAAAATCTCTCAAAAATAAAATGAAAAATATCAAATAAAAAATATAGCTCATTTAAAATATTTATATCTATATAAATATATATATCTATATATCTATAATAGTATATAAATAATACTAAAATACTAACACTGGTAGGTGGTGACAAATTATTGTATTTATGAGAGAGTGACTGAATCAGCGATTTGATCAGTACTGATTCATTCAGGAATTGTTGAAGTGAATGTTCTAATGAATTAGTGAATCATTCTTATTCATTCAACTTATTTGTTCAACAACATTGATTCATTCTGGAAAGACACAAATGAATGTCCTTATGACTGATTATTAATTCATTCAACCGATTTGCTCAATAAACCTGATTCATTAAGGAAAGAATCAAGTGAATGTCTATTCAAAATCTCAGATTCGTTAACAAAGGAAATAGAACTACTTTTAATCAGAGAAGTGGAACTATTTTAATTGGCAGAGCAAAAATACACAAAGTAATATATACTGTGTATATATACTGTATATATATATATATATATATTAGTGGTGTCAAAATTAACGCGTTAACGCAGGCGATGAATTTTAAATGTATTTTGAGGTACATTTTATAGAGAAATCAGTATTGGTATAATTGATACTGGCTTTAGTCATAAAACAAGATGCCATTAAACAAATATTAAAAAATACACTGTCTTTATGTTGTTTGTACATTAATTTGAAGATTGAATGAAAAATTATTGCAATATAAAAGTATATTTAAAAACTTTAAGGTTAGGTGGGATTAATCGCAATTAAAAAAATTGAAAAATGTGTGATTAGTTAATATAATA
>NW_015547254.1:1316722-1317556 GCF_001515605.1 Sinocyclocheilus anshuiensis | reverse complement strand
CCCACTCACAACTGCTGCTTCTGTCACTTTTTCTCTTGACAAGAAGTGCATTTATTCAGTCGCAGAACGACTGAGAACGGGAGACGTTTCAGACGCGCGCTCCACTTCACTTCAGCACCAGGCACTAGTCAAGCGAACGCGGAAACGGTACTGTGCTGAGTGTGCTCGCAGCGCGTACTCTTCAAATGCACGCACAAAGGCGCCGGCGCATGCTGTAGCCTGTATCCTTTCATATCAAAGCGCGAAATAAACTACGTGCATGCAATGTCGTGGTCAGTCAAGTCATGACGTTACCAAAAAGGCGATTAAAGCTGCCTTAAAACTGTGCATGCATATAATATATTTTATGAGTCACATTTAAGAAGATGTCTCTTTCTAACATTGAGAGAAAACTTGCTAACAAACATAAAGTCCGAACATCAGTGGCTTCTCTGTGATCAGAATTAGATAAATACCCATGGGACTCAAGTAAATAAACACAGCTCTTATGGCAGACGGACAAATCTGATACTCATATTAGTTTTCACATAGAAAGCACCTAGGGAACCATATTTGTTTCCTATGCATGCTTTCTTTGCTGATCCCTACATTCAGCCCCTTAAGTCTAGAGACTTCAGCTCTTCCTTTGAAGGAACATAGCACTTTGATATGAAGACTCGTTCTCGCTCCGCAGTTAGACATCAAAGAGGTGCTGTAACAATTCATTTATTCGGTCATATACCGTACGTGGCTGATATTGTAATTAGTACTGCTATTTTTGCATTTAACATGTCACTTTTTCCGTAATTCTTGTAGAAAATAATCTCAGTCAATCTTAGGTCAAAGATGATAGGC
>NW_015547254.1:1306909-1316644 GCF_001515605.1 Sinocyclocheilus anshuiensis | reverse complement strand
GATTTAAAAAAAAAAAAAAACTCCTGCTGATGCTTTTAAAGCAAAATGCTTTTAAAGTCCTTAATGTTTTTGGTTTAATAGCTTCATTAATTGCTTTAGCCTGTTAGTTTTCAATTTCCGTTTATCACAGTACACAACAATCTGCTTTTATTAATTGATAGCAACCAATTCCGTACTTCTAAGGTCATTTGCATGAGTTATTTTGTTAAAAGGCACCAATTATAAATATTGTATATAAGAAAATATCTGTTTTCTATTTTATTATATTTTACTGGTTAATTTATTCCTGTGATGACAAAGCTGAATTTTCAGCATCATTACTCCAGTCTTCAGTGTCACATGATCCTTCAGAAGCCATTCTAATATGATGATTTAATGATCAACATTTTTTTTCAAGATTGTTTAATGAATAAAAATCTCAAGAACAGCATTTATGTGAATTAAACATGATTTGTAACATCAGGGTTATTAATAGTTAGGTTATTATTGTTAACTTAAACTTAAACCAGAAAACATTTCTTTACTTGAAATTAAATTAAATTAAATGAAATTAAATAGTTTTATTTCAGCTAGTTGCAAAGGCAACATTTCTCATTTTCATTTAGTTTAACTTGATGTGCTAAAATAATTCAAACTAAAACTTGAATAAAATCTATATGGACATAATAAATAGCTAAAACAGGGCTCCAGACTGCGACTAAAATGGTCGCATATGCGACCAAAAATATTAATATGCGAGTGAAGATTTGGTTAGGTCGCGACTGGTGACTATATATATTTACATGTTATGACTTAAAAAATTTACATTTAATGCCTTTTTTCCTGATTGTTTTGCGATCACATCATTTGCTATGTTCATGTATTAAACTGAGACGATGCACATCAAAGTTTTAGTGGAAAAAAGAGTTTCAAACAGTCCTTATCTCTGCTGAACAGCAGCGCTGACGCACACCTGTTAAACGCAGCTCAGTTGTGCAGCACGAGAGAGATCGAAATGACGTAGACGTGCAAATAAAAGTGTAGAAAAGCAGAGTATATTTCGTGCACAACTTCCAATAATCGCAAAATGCTTTGTTACTTTTGAATAAACAAAGTATCAGCTTTAAAATTATGCCAAATTCATACCACACCTGTTAAACGCAGCTCAGTTGTGCAGCACGAGAGAGATCGAAATGACGTAGACGTGCAAATAAAAGTGTGGAAAAGTAGAGTATATTTCGTGCACAACTTCCAATAATCGCAAAATGCTTTGTTACTTTTTAATAAACAAAGTATCAGCCTTCTCCTATACAAAATTGCATTTTACTAATGAAGAAAAACAAGACTGAATGTGTGAAAGACATATGACAACACTTATAGGATGCACTGAGGAGGAGCCCAAACTACACTCAGTGGTCAAGTGATGCTTATGGTCCATGACAGTGGTACAGATTCTGTGTCATGAACAATTCTTTGTGACTATATATTTCAAGTTGGAAAAGACGTTTAATTCCCACTTTAAGTGAATCTTAGTTCCCAGGTCATCTACAAGATCGATTAAAATGCTGATAAATTCAAGAAAAGATGAGACATAATCACATGAAAGTATGGTTGTTAAATGTTAAAAAATAATAATAAAATAAATAAAACTCGTTTATTCTGTGGCACGTAAAAAAATTATTTGGCGCCTAAAATTTTTTCTTATAGGAGCCAATGGCTTCTTACTCGATTGTTTTGTTTGGAGCCCTGCTAAAAGATATACTAAAATAACACTAATATACACTAAAATAACGCTTTAATATAATAAATATTTTAATGCCACTTTAGATCAATTGAATGCATTCTTGCAGAATAAAAATATTAATTTATTTTAAAAAATAGTATTATCTGACCCCATACTTTTAAATGTAGTGTTCAAAATGGTATTTAATTATTTCATTTATTTTTCTATTTATTTTTCTATTGATTATTATTAATTTAATTTAATTACTATGTACAGTATACACCAATCTGCATCTTTGATAGCATGTTATAATGCACTGTAAAAATTATTTTTCGAAGTTGAAAATAAAACAAGATTATTGGGAGTACGTTTTACAAGAAAATTCTTCTTGCCGTTTCTTTGTAATTTTAGTGAAATTTACTAGTAATTTATTTTTTTATTTTTTTTATTGGAATATACAAAATACAATGAAAGAGCAATATTAATAAATCTATACATTCCTTTTTTCTATTAACAACTACTAAGGGTGGACACAAACATAAACAGTCACAACCCTCAGTAAACCCAAACCCCACCCATCCCAAAGGAGGAGAATAAAACTTGAGTACATTTTCAAAAAAAATAAAAATAAATAAAATTACAAAAAAATTGACAATTATACAGAATTAAATATAACAGAAAAAATGAACAAGAGACTACACAGAACAATTAAAATTTAATTAACAATTAAAAATACATATTACAAATCAGTAAATATAAGTGGTGTATTTTTGACAAAGTCAAGTAGAGGACCCCAGTTTTTATCAAATTTGTCAGTGGAACCTCTTAAAGCAAACTTAATTTTTTAAATGTATAGAAAAGACAACAAATCTTCTAACCATGAAAAAGTGGGAGGAGATTTAGAAGACTTCCAGTGTAGTAAAATTCTTACTAGTAATTTCTGAGTGAAAATTGTAAATCTTACACCATTTTTTTTTTCATTGTCTCCCGCTTAACAGGCCAATTGTGGACCTGTGTAAGGTATTGTTGATTACAGCCCTATATTTCCTGCCACATTGTCAGCCCTTCATCAAACCCGCTGAGGGAAACAGTCACACAATGGGAAACAGCAGGCCAGTGCCAAACTATCGCTCAGCCCGTGCTGAGCCATCACCGGCTCTCCCGCTTGTCTCTTTGATTAAAGTCCGGCATCCCATGGCCGTACACCTTCACCAGTATCCATACAGTGGTCCAGCATGCAAGAAATTATCCCAGTCCACCCACCAACGCACTGACCGAAAGCTGATTAAATTTGAAGGCAATTACATAGTATAGACAGGAGACTTTGTTTGCAAGGCTTCCCTGATTTCTGGAGGGTATTTGATGTGTTTGGTGAGCCTGTCTTTCATGATGTGGTATTTGGAGGGATTGTTGCTGAGGGGCTGATGATGTGTGTCATTACAGCCGGAGGCCATGTGAGAGAGAATAGCAGAGTTGGACTCTTGCTAAGATTGAGAAAGATGGACTTTAGTGCTTGTCTTACTTCTGCAAAAGCAAAACCAGCACAGAAACAAGGTGCAAAGTGCAGTACAATGCTGGAGAATCAGGGTAAACCATACAGAAACATGGTGTTTTGAGGAAAAACATTATTTTCTGGTCTAACTTGAATGGTTAAATTGACTCTTGAATAAGCTTATCACTTCACATGAGCATCAGCGTAAAAGCACTATGAAGATACCGGCCTATTTAGAATTAATCTAATTGTGGAGCTAGAAAATTGTTGCCTTTTTTAAAGTAAAGACTTAGATGATGTACTCTGTACTTTGCTATTTTTTTTTTCTGTTACTTCTCCTGTTGTATCTGGTTTAATCTAGAGGAAAGGTTGCTTTCAAGCTTAGTAGAAGATAAGTTTATGATAATAGTTTTTTTCTTTTTTGTGAATTTTGTAAGACAAAAGCACAATAAGCCACTTGAGGCCCCATAAAAGTGTTTTGATAAAGTCAGTTTTCTTTGCTTTTTCTTTAGTTGTTGGCTAAAGAACTCGCTCTCAAATTTAATTGAAATTGTATTATTATTATTATTATTATAGGTTGTTTAATATATATATATATATATATATATATATATAATAACAAATGTTTTAATGTCACTTTTGATCAATTGAATGTATCTGAAAATAAAGTATAAATTACTTTCGACAAAACAAAATCTGATTGTAATGAGATTGATATCTCATTGTACTTTATAATGTTACAATAATACAAAGTCTTAATTAAAATCAATATCAATATAATGTATTATTTTAATAATAAATAAATTATATTTAGATAAATAAATTAACAAGAAATGTTTATTAAATTCATTATTCAATTAATAGATTATATATATATATATTGTATTTATTTATACGTTTATTGTTGTTATTATTATTATTATTATCATCATCATTATCATCATCAATATCATTGGGAAGACGAAGAATAATCATCATCTTAATAAAGAATTCTAATACAAAAGTCAAAATAATGCAGTTCAAAAGGCTGTTTTTGGTTGTCAATCAGTGTATAGTAGCAACATGACGCATTAATACAATTCAACTGATGTGTTGTCATCTCTAGGTGTATTGAATTTGAAAACCACTTTGAGCATCCAATCAGATTTTAGAGCAGGAGCTCTATCGGTTTATATAATAGAGATGAACTGACAGGTTTAGCCTGAGCTAGGTACTACATTAGATCCTAAACTCAATCTATCATCCTCATGCTTTAATGACAGCAAACAGAGAACACAATGCACAATGCACAATGCACAGCCAATGTTCAGATGCCTGAAGCGCTATTAACACTTCGCCTGTGATTAGACGGTGAAGAGGTGCTTCAGAGCGCTTGTCTAAGTTGTTCCAAATGTGTACCAGATGTACAAACCTATTTATTCAGCCAGCTGTATCAAAGGCTCATGGATTCCTCTTTTAGATGTAATGTTTTATCATTAGGTGGGTTGGGAGCATGAGGGCAGATCGAATGGATGTTACACGCGTCTCCTCATAAGGTACGGGTCTGGGAACGGTTTTGCTAGTTTGTATAGGCATCTGTGTGGGAGCCCCTGACCTGTCAGTCCAAATCCTCCACCTGGACAAAGAGTTTTGCCACGTAATTTCCTTTGAAAAGCTGTGGTTCTCCTGCAGTGAGACGTGCTGCTTTACTGCTATCACAGACGCTTGTAATCACTTGGACCTGTTGGCAACATCTGAGATGAGGTGTCTCTATCTGTTGCCCTCTCACTTTCTCTCTGTTCTTACATGCCTCTTCTTGTTCTCCTGCTTGTCTGTCAGTCTTTCTATCTGCCCGGTCAGCCATCTGCCCATGTCTCTTAGCGTCTACCCTGTTGAAGAGACCAATCCTAAATCCTAAACTCAATCTTTCATCCTCATGCTTTAATGACAGCAAACAGAGAACACAATGCACAATGCACAGCCAATATTCAGATGCCTGAAGCGCTATTAACACTTCGCCTGTGATTAGACGGTGAAGAGGTGCTTCAGAGCGCTTGTCTAAGTTGTTCCAAATGTGTACCAGATGTACAAACCTATTTATTCAGCCAGCTGTATCAAAGGCTCATGGATTCCTCTTTTAGATGTAATGTTTTATCATTAGGTGGGTTGGGAGCATGAGGGCAGATCGAATGGATGTTACACGCGTCTCCTCATAAGGTACGGGTCTGGGAACGGTTTTGCTAGTTTGTATAGGCATCTGTGTGGGAGCCCCTGACCTGTCAGTCCAAATCCTCCACCTGGACAAAGAGTTTTGCCACGTAATTTCCTTTGAAAAGCTGTGGTTCTCCTGCAGTGAGACGTGCTGCTTTACTGCTATCACAGACGCTTGTAATCACTTGGACCTGTTGGCAACATCTGAGATGAGGTGTCTCTATCTGTTGCCCTCTCACTTTCTCTCTGTTCTTACATGCCTCTTCTTGTTCTCCTGCTTGTCTGTCAGTCTTTCTATCTGCCCGGTCAGCCATCTGCCCATGTCTCTTAGCGTCTACCCTGTTGAAGAGACCAGCATATGTTGCGCTTTGGATGCTGCTGTACACACTAGGATTTTTAACACAAATATGTTGGTCTATCAGGCAGTCCAGCAATAAACCAGCATAAACCAGCCTGGACCAGCATAGAAACTGGCTGGAAGTCTTTTCTCATGGTGGCTATTCATTCTTCTGTTTACCTCAAGAGTTTTCAAACATTTTTAATGTCAAGGACCTCTGAATGTGAAGATACACTGTCACAAAAAATATTAAGTTTAAAATATTAATAAGACATGTTGTTTCCAAAATGAAATAATTGGCTTTTAAATTGTCACAGTACTAAAGCAAAACAAATTATTAAAATATAATAGTTTGCTAAATATTTTCTGTAGACACTGTAAAACACTAGCAACAGCAGTATGTTAAAAATCACAATGTTGCATAAATACATTTATGAATTTTATCAGTTTATTTTTGTTGCATTCATATTTAAACTAAAACATGTTATTATTGTCTGGAGAATATTTACTCTGTATGTTGACTCAGTATTATAGTAAGTTATGTATAATCAGTATTAATATTTAAAAGACGTTTTTGTTTATATTTCTTAAACGTTTTTTTAAATCAGTGTGTGTGTGTATGTGTGTGTGTGCATAATATATATATAGATAGATAGATAGATAGATAGATAGATAGATAGATAGATTTATGTTGTAGTGGTTTGTATAAAAACTAGATATTTTGTAAGATATTTTTTACTTTTTTGTTTAAAAAATAAATCCGTCTTTCCTAAATTTTTCACAGACGCCCAAGCACCCCCTCGCAGCCCCCTGGGGGACCCCAGACACCAGTTTAAAAACCTCTGGCTTTCCCATCAAATGCTGGTGTTATCTACAGAAGTTCATGTCTCATTCATCTTTCCTACCTGATCAGAACAAAATATAGCTTCTCAGATGATAAGGCAGAGAGAGAGAGAGAGAGAGATTTCGGGATTGTGGATGTATCCCGATGGATCTCCTCCAACACTAAGGAAATCAGGTTAGGGAAGAGGGGTGTTTGTCTGCCTGACACTGATAAGGTGATTACACACAATGCCCTGTATATCTACAGCTTCTTATATTCTGAGCATTGCACAGTCATGTCCTGCGAAGCAACAGAGCATCAGAGCAGGTCAGACAATGTAGTAGTCTGAAGATTAACATGCATGCACGTGTTCTGTTCCAGTGGCCTTGAATAAGCATTTCTGTTCTGCTGATTGTCTGCATTGCTGTTTAGAATAGTACATTTCTGTCATTCAGTGAAAACCAATGAGATGAGCTGCCAAGATATAGAGAGCCCTCCAGTCCTGAGCCACAACAATTCTAAAGATTGTGTGTCTCTATGTGTGGGTGTATGGCATCCCTGTAGGCCGTCGCAAAGCCAGGATATCAAGTGTGTGGATCAATGCGAGTATGTGAGTGAATGTTGAGTTAGCGTTTGCCTTCCTCCAGTGTCTGGGGTTCATAAACATCATCTTAACACTCTCCTTCATCCTCTCTGGAGGTCCCAGCATGCACTCTAGATCAAGAAGGGGAGGATTAGTTGGGCTGTGTCCACACAATTTCATATATCAATCTCATATTCATATACATCATATATCAATATATTGTGAGGCTTTTTTTATTCTCACTGTATTGAATCAATGCTTGTATACAGATACTATACTTGTATCAGGGTATAATGAGGACAGCAGCCCAGCCAGCTCTTCTAGGAAGGTGGATAGAATTTGCCCAGGAGGGCGGTAAATTACCACAACCTGGAGTTTTACAGGAGCTGTTATAGTGATCACATAGACATATACATATACATATACATATACATATACATATACATATACATGAATGTTAAAACATTTGTGATGGGTAGGTTTAGGGTTGCGTTTCTGTAAGGGGTAGATTTAGTGTTAGTGTAAGGAAGGGCCATACTATAGTGATAGTATTTTATAAAACATTCTTTAGTATAATTTATAAGATGTTGTCATATATTCCTGATTTTATATCCTTGTGGGGACAATAGGACCCCAGAAAGTTGTATGTGTGTGCTTCTAAATAGTTCTACTTTTTCTATGTAATACATAAAATATGTAAATGATAATAAAATATATTTTTTAAGATTTATATTAAATAATCTATATTATTCAATAGTTATTTAATGAACACTAATTATTTTATCATTTATTATTAAAATGTAATAAGTATATATTATATATAAATATAACAGTAGTTTAAATATTTATTCGAATTTGTACATTTTTAATAATAATTGTTTTAATAATAATTATTATTTTTAATAATTATTATTGTTTTAATAATAATAATTGACAATATATGGTTCTTTGTGTATTTACATGTAATAAAGTATTTAAGTACTGAAGTGTTTGTTTAATATAAATCATTCCTATTTTTAAATAATAATTAGTAATAATTATTTAATAACATTCACATACACATGTGTAAACAGTATGTAGATTATTAAATAATATATAAAACACATATATTTATAATATAACACTAGAGTCCCTATAAACGTCTACTAAGCCGGGATATGTATATATAGTGTGGATCATTGTGGCTATACTTTCCTCCTGTGGTTCAAAGGGTTCATAAACATCATCTTCACAGTATCCTTGTTGCTTTCCGGAGATGCACTTCAGATCAGGAAGGAAATATTGACTAATTTGCTCTCTGATGCCTTCGACATGTTGTGATTGGCAGATCTAGTGTGATAGCCAACAGCTTATGTGCATTATGGGATCAACGTAATGATGTGCTTACACTGCCGTATTGTTGTTCTCATTCATAAGGGACTGAGTTTGCAATACTTTTTTTTTTCCAAGTTAAAATTATCATCACTAACAGGAACTGTGTCTTTTGTGTCTCTTTTAGGATCTCGAGGTTCGTACAGCAGTCAGCATGCTCACCTGGGCCCCGAACTGAGGCCCCTGCAGTCCCCCGAGCATCACATCGATCCCATATATGAAGACAGAGTCTACCAGAAAGTCCCCATGAGAAGCTTGAGCCAGAGCCAGGGAGAAGCGGTCCCTCCGGGCCATACTGGAACCTACCGGAATAACACGGGTAAAGTTTACCCACACTCTCTCTGTGTGCGAGAGCGCTGAAGTGTGTTAATCCCCAAGTTACCAACCTTCAGGATTTCTGCTAGAGAGCCAGATCCTTAGAGAGCATTTATCCAAATCGGAAACGGTTCTTGCTCACAGCCGAGTAGTGACCTCATTAGAATTAATCTGAGTTAGAGCACATCGTACAATATGTTTTTGTTTGCGCGTGTGTGTGTGTGTGTGTGTGTGTGTGTGTGTGTGTGTGTTTTAACTTAAAGGGGTTTCACTTGTCTTACCATATCACATTAAAACATCTCAGCAGTTTTTTTTTTTTCAATTGGCACGTTGTTCATCTTATCTTGATTTTAGGTCAGGTATAGTGTTAATCTCATCAGTCTCACCAGTTTTGTTGCTGCTATTTTTAGTCCCTTATATCTCAATGAGAAAGTGTAGTAGTGTAAATTCAGCTCAGGAGGGTGAGACCGATGGGTAGATTACAAAGACTGTGCCAATACAGTCATATTGATATATCATGATTCTTTTTTGTACAGTTCATCAATACTTTAGGTCCTTGTATTGACATTCATTCATTCATTCATTCATTCATATTTGTAAAGAATTGCAGTTTTATATTGGATGAGCTTAATATTCTGTATATAAAGACTATATATACTGTAGAATACATTTTATTTAGTTAGTTTATTAAATATAAATGTTACTGTTTTTAATCATTACTCACATTACATTATTGCACACACGTATATCCACACACATATGCAGTTACACCTCAGTCATTTCCAATTATTTAACAGTCTGCCATGTTATTTATTAATGTGAATAATTATTAAAATATGAACAAAAAGTATATAAATAAATTGTAATATATTTATATAAATAATTGTTAGTCTTAGTTTCATATTAAATAAATGAAATACTA
>NW_015547254.1:1298167-1306730 GCF_001515605.1 Sinocyclocheilus anshuiensis | reverse complement strand
TAATATTAATATTAAAAAAAATATATATATATTAATATAATATAATTTTCAAACAGTAATTTAACATTTATGTTAATTATTCATGCAAATATTTTTTTTAAATAGGAATAAATAATTAAATAAACATGTTTTGATGTCAAGGTTTTTTTCCAGGTTTTTCTAAAAATGTTTTTGTGTGTGATCACCTGACATGGCTCTCAGCAGTGTTGAACAAGAGGCATCTGTGCAAATTGACATTTTTAAGTAATGCAGCTTTTTAGCAGCAAAATTGTTTTATTGATTGGATCGCAATTGTAGCATTGACTATAAGTTTATGTGTGTTTGAAAAAAAATAGAGATTGGATTTGCTTGATTTCAGAGAGTGTGAAGTGATGTGGAGCTGAAAATTGACACCTTAGAATGGCAGCGATCCAATCAGAATCCGTAACTGAATATATGTGTGAGTGTGAAGGGAATGCAGTGTGAGTGTGGAAGGATACAGCGTGACAGGGTCTCATGGCAGCCCTGGAGCAAAAATGTTACAGTGTAACACTCACCTGGCTTAGTTGTACAGATAAAATCTATACGGTCTGTTTTAATTGGGATCTGTGATGGTAATTTCCTCTGCTTGCTGCAGTCTTGCTGTGACCTTTGAGAGTTTATAATGAACCTCAGGGACTTTATTCCTTTTCAAAATTGTTGCCTCTGCCTAATGGTACGGCAGCATCAGCAGACTGTTGGAAATTATGCTCTGTCTCTTCTGGCTTTCTCGTCTCTGAGCTCTCACATATCACAGTCCTTTTATTTTCTCACACTCAAGATGTTATTGTGCTTTAAAAGGAAAATTGAGAGCATTGGCTTGCTTAGATAAACAAAATAGAACAAGGGCAGTTATGTCTCTTATTTCCTTTGAATCGAGCTAAAATAGAATTAAACAGGTAAATTAAGTGGGGTTTTTTTGTCTGTAGCTAAAAGTCGACTAAAGCTAAAGTGCCCGTCTGCTACATGACTCAAACTAAAGCTATTTACACTCTTAAGGAACTGAATTTAAGACATTATATAATCCTGCCTGAGCACTTCTATTAAAAATTCAAATGCATAATGTATAAGTTTCCAGTGTTGAGTTGTGGCACTTGTACTCATTACTGCTGTATTATTTTCATTAAAGTCTGTGTTACTAATTAAGCTCTATATCTTCGACTGGAGACCTCAGTTGTACTCGCACTGAAACATGGTTCACTATGCGACCATTTTCACTGTGGAAAATGGCTCCGAAATGGCTGTATACCAATTTAAATTTGCATGTAAGAATATGAGGGCCCCAAAAGTCTTTGAATGTCTTGACAGCATATAAAACTTCTGCTAAAACAGCTTTTCAGTTTTGATCTCTTGCAGGGCTGTTTGCGAACTGCATGTCAAATGTAGCTTAGCCACCTCTGAACTGCACATTGACTCTGTTGCATTTTATAAAGTCTTTGTCATTTTATCTACTCTGAGGCTGAATGTGTTGACATTATAGAGTTCAGAGTCCAGGAAAGGCATGAGTGACCTTATTCTGATTGTTTGATTGATATCACATATCCGGCTATATATATATATATATATATCCGGTTATTATATCCACGATATAATGGAAGCCTATTCATTGATGGATGGATTCATTCATTCACTCACATCTTTCATAATAGTTCAACATTTACATTTCATAATAATAACAAATTATATTTTTAAGTCGGCGCCAATGGCCTCGTGGGCAGCACGCCGTCTCGAGTTCGAGTCCCGGCTCGTGGACCTTTCCCAATCCCACCCCCCTCTCTCTCTCACCCACTTTGCTTCCTGTCGACCTACTGTCCTATCTAAATAAAAGGCATAAAACGCCAAAAATAAATCTTAAAAAAAAATATAATAATAATATTTTAAAATGATGATGATGATAATTAAGCATATGTTTTAAATGTATATTTTAATTAAAAGGAAATCTAATTTATATTTATAGTTATATAATCTCATATATATTCATACTTATGTAAAATATATGCTATTTTTTAACAGTATATTTTTTATTTATGTTTTTAGGTAAAATAATAGTTTGAAAAGTTGTAAACAGAAATTTAAGTACAGACAGGGATGGATTTGATTGATTGATTGATTGATTGATTGATTGATTGAGAGCTTCAAATTACAATTCAGATTCCATGAATCAATCTAATTTATATTTATATAATCTAACACATATTTACACTGTGCAATGATGTATAATATATAATTTTTTAAGTGAAGTATTTTATTTAATATTAATAATTATTGCTAATATAAATATTTAGTACTAATAATTAACGTAAATACTTTTCTTTATTTAAATAATTGATTTATTGCTTGTACCCCACTTACTAATACTTTGAGTTTCAAACTTCAGTGGATGATTTCCTATGACTTTATTATTTTCCTATGACCAAATTATTATTTTAGGTAAAATAATAGTTTGAAAGCTATAAACTGAAATATAGGTATAGGTATAGGGATTGATTGAGGGATTGATTGATTGATTGATTGATTGATTGATTGATTGATTGATTGATTGATTGATTGAGTCCCTCAAATTGCAATTACAATTTCATGAATGAACTTAATGTTTGATGAAGACCAATCACAATTCATTATGCAAATATAAGTATGACATCATTGCTGGTACTTAATTTCTTATGGCAGTGGTAGATTCAACTTCAAAAATGGGTATAAAGATAATAAAATCCAAAAACTGAGAGCACATCTAAGGCTGGAGTTCTCTACAAAATTCAATTCAAGTGACTTCTATACAGTAAGTTATAGGAGGAAGGAAAAAAGAGGGTATGAAAGCACTCTGCAAGAGCTGTAGAAATATTTATTAATATAAAAACCTGTTGGCTGCTTTCTGTCTCTCCTTTTCTTCTATTGCACAGTTGGCAAATGATCAAATCAAGTCAGTCAAAATTGGCGCAGTGCAGTCGCACCCCGTTAACAAACAGCCATTTTCCAGCCAGCAGATTTCAGCTGTGGCTTGAGGAGTCTAAAACTCTACGATAGCATTCAAACTGACATTGAGACGCCTGACAAAGTTTCAAAATGCCTAGAGTCTCGAGAACAAAGCTCAACTTTTTGGTTTTTATTTGCTCAAGGTCAGCTCCCCAATATAGCACCTGAAAGTGAGACATGGTTTTATGAAAAGTTGCTAATGAGGATGTAGGGCTGGACAATATCGCCAAAATTTATATCGCGAAATATATTTCTTAATTTCGGTCGATACGATATAATTCCGATATCGATATGAACACTATTTAAAAAAAAACGCCCACAACAGATGTCTGCAAGGTTATTATAGTTTTGAATTTTTAAATTAGTTTTATTTTAATATCGTTTTCAAATTTGCTATAAAATTCAGTTTAGTTTTTATTAGTTTAATTAATATTGTTATTAGTTTTAGTTTAGTTTTTATTTTGTGAACACATTTTTATTTAGTTTTTATATAGTTTAGTTTCAGTTTTAGTTTCAGTTTTAATTAAAGGTTAGCAGAATTAACAGATCACTTCCAGAGTGCAGCCAAAGAAAGACTTAGGCATAATTTAGTCTTAGTGAGGCAAACGTCTAGCGACACAAAATTAACGCATGCTGAGATTGATTAAATGGTAAAAGTATACAAATATACGCCAAAATGAAGCAGTCAAGCCTTTTTACTAAATAAATCTACACAAGTTGTGCTTAATGTCATATCTAATGATGTGTATTGAGATATTTAATATGACAATAAATGTAGCCTAATTTGGTTATGATGGTTAGATGTCTTTTTTCTTTTTTAACAATCATAATATATTGTAACTGTCGTGTCTTGCTGACTTTTCCGTGAACAACTGCGCATAAATTATAACTGGGACTAATGAAATTCAATAATAACGGCAATCGCATCAAGGCTCATATTTGAATATGTTCTTTTCATTTATTAAGAATTATAAACTTATGAAAAATGAATTTGCCAAGTCTACGACACCTCATATAAAACCATATATTTTAGAAGAAGAAAAAAACTGCACAAATAAATTAATGCTCACCTTTTATTTGTATTTAGCCTTCATTCAAACTAGAAATGTGAAATCACTGTCAAATAATCGTCTCGGACTCACCTAATTAATATTAATATCTTTAACTTCAAACTATCAATTTAAAGCATCCTTGCTGAATAAAAGTATTAATTTCTTAATTAATAACAAGGCTCAATATTTTCTATTTGAATATATTTTAAAATGTAATTCTTTAAGAATTCTTTAAGAATGATTGTCTGCCAGCAGGAGGCACTTTGAGAGCGGTAGAACTAGCGGTTTCTCCAGTAATGGCTGTAATCAGATCAGCTCCGCTCATGAATGCTTCTTTATCAGATAAAATAAAAATGGCATCGAAACTTTTCTGAAGACAGTCCTTTCCCTTCAGAAATACATTCATATAAAACACCTGCGACGTGTTTTGATTTTGAAACTTACAGTGCTCATGTTTATTCAGTGAAGTCAAACGCCACAAATAAAGCAATATATGGGAAACACTGGTAATGTATTTCGAAATATCGGAAATGTGTTTAAAAATCATATCACCATTATTGAAAAAAATAATATCGCGATACATATTGATATTGAATTATTGTCCAGCCCTATGAGGATGTATGCGATCTTGTGTTTGATGTCACATCATTGCTCACTCTGTCTGAGTGCATTGACCTCACTATTCTCACCGTCTCTGTTCTCTTCCTCCCAGTTGCATTGCTTCCCCTCGCTAAGTGGCTCATTAGTCCTGCAGATGAAGTACAGGGCTAATGACGACATTAGAAGCCGTCACAGATATGCCACTAACATGTAGCAGCTGTGTTCTTATTACAGCTCTGTCATTCAGTGCAGGAGAGATAAAGAGAAAGATTTATGGTTTTATTTTTTAGGGACAGATGACATAGTTTGGAAGACTGTCCTGCCTGAGATACCCAGGTGGAAATTATTCAAGCAATCAGGGCCAATACCATCACGAGCAGATTAGACAGACTGAGAGGTCAACCGCTGGGCAGTTTTCTCCTATGAAATGTTTTTAGTCTTATAAATTTGGGGAGAAGAAAGAGGCATTGCAGCTATTCGGTCTCTTGGTGCAGTGCCTCGCATGATGTCTTCTGTTCATGCAAGGAAAGCACTGGCATTCCAACAAAACGCCATAAAAGCCCATTTGATTTTTCAAATTTTATATTTATGAAAGAAAAGCAGAGAAAGAATAGAAATGTTCTCAGAGAGGAGCAGCATGGTGAAAGGCTTTTATGGGTCAATCTCACAAAAACCGACAAGAACAATTTTATTAATATATATTTTTATTCTACAGATTTTTTTTATTTTGCAGTATTTTTATTATACATTTATATTCATTTATTCATTTATTTAATAAAAAAAAAAAAAGTCCCACCAAAGCTGCATTTATTTGATCAATAATAAAAAGCATAATATTGTGATATATTATTACCATTACGGGGCGAACAAGACGTGTGTGTGATAGATAGGAGAGAGAGAGAGAGAGAGAGAGAGAGAGAGAGAGAGAGAGAGAGAGAGAGCAAGATCGTCATTGAGAATAATGAGAACTAGACATACATTTTTAAAGGAGTGATTGATTATGATTTCACTATTTTAACTTTAGTTAGTGTGTAATGTTGCTGTTAGAGCATAAACAATGTTTGCAAAGTTACGACGCTCAAAGTTCAATACAAAGGGAGATATTTTCTTTTAAAGAAATCGCTGTTTAAGGACTACAAAAAAGGCTGGTAGGCACTACAATGAGCTTCTTCCCGGGTCTGTGACGTCACTAGCCCCTGATGTTTACTTAATAAACCCTGCCCCCAGGAACATGCAATTACCCATAATGGTAAGGGGGCGTGATGTTTCCGGACAATGTGCACTAGGCGGTTAGTGAATCATGACACACTGGGCCAGCCAACCAATTTGAGCCCAATGTGTATTTCTGAGGGACTGAGGGAAGGGCTTCATAGAACCAGGAACTCAACAGACCGCTTTGACGAGAACGGAAGCAGCGGTATAGAATAAAGGTAAAATATGTGAAAACAATGCGCTTTTTTTTTTAAACAAAGCATGAACACATGATACACTGCACTCCATAAACACAATCAAGCCTTCGAAAAAAGCTGATCAACCACCCCTTTAAATACATTTTGGGGGTAAAATATGCTAAATTTAAAATATACAAAATTCTTGGTCATAAAAAAATATATATAAAAATAGTCTTCATTGTCATTGTGGAAATACACACAGTTGTTATTGTGTGTATTTTTGTCTTTGAGATTAGATATGATCCGGGAGGCTTTTGCGGAATTTTCCAAAATCGTTATCTATACGAGCTCAACATTATGACAGTATCACATTTTATTAGTTTGGCCCATTATGGATTCCCCGTAATGCTGATTCCTTTCAAGTACATTATTCATCACAAGTTTGCCTATCCGGGAATCAAATATAATCTTGCACAAAACTCCAGATAATGTGAATGTGATTAAGCTCCTCATGGCCTTTCATTCTGCTGCTGCACCATTGCAGGATTTCTCATTCATTTCCAGCTCTGAAATTCAAACTTCATGAATAATTAGGCTTTGTGTGAGAGCGACTGGAAGAGCAGCGTATGTGGCTAAGAATATGCTGAAAAGACTAATTTTGGAACCGAGCAAGGAATTAACCCAAGTTTGAGGGAAGTGCTCTATCAAATGCTGATGGAGCTTTCCTGCTCACATCCCTCTATAACTGATCATGCTTTTTCGCAGAACAGGAGACGGGCTACCAAAACAGTGTGCTTTTGGCTGAATTTTATCATACAAGATTACTAATATGACAAAGTGGAGCTATTTTGCATTAAACTATTAAGTCTGTTTCCTGAATCTGCGTCATATGTAGAAAAATATGTAGAAAAAAGCCACAATGCTGCCGATGAGAGCTGCTGGATGTCTTCTGAAAAAAGATGATTGAGATGAAAGACATGATTTTACCTCAGTTGTTATGCAAAACCTCGGTTTGACAGCAACACTTGAAGCTGAAGTGGAAAAGTAAGGAAGAGTATTTCAGCCGTTGTGAAGTATGGTTTGAAGCGAAGAGCGAAATGCACTCTGTTGATATTGAAGCTCTTTCTACGTTCACCGGGTGCTTATATGCCGCTTGTTGTCATACAACTCGCAAGATTGCTATAAAATCAATCCATTCATCGAGGACCAACAAAATCATCTTTATCAGACCATGAAAACACGGTCCGTTGCCAGAATTCTACCTGCTGATCTGCAGCCTGAACTTGTTCTGAGCCGCCCTCACATTTGTAATATCTGTGCTTTATTTAAAATGTAACATTGTGTTTTTGCTGAGCTTTCAGGATGTATTAATTGCTCACTGAACTCACATACAGTATATCATTTGTGGAGATCAGCAGTAAATTCCCTATTGAGAGGCTCAGTTTAACTTGTACCTGAATATAGCAGCCTGTTCCAGTTATTATATAAGATGAAGCACCTAAAATATGTCTACTTTGACTTTTCTTCTGAGATTTTCTTTTCCTTTACTAGACGCACAAGAGCAAAGGGAGCTTCACATGAGTTTTTATTGTACAACATATAATTTGAATTTGTAAACACATAGAGCCTACTTGATTCTGGGGTGCTGAATTAAATAGGAGTTTCCTCTCTGTTATATTTCTGGGTATGTAGATTTTGATGTTTTTATGTTTTCCAAAAGTATCCAAACATACCTCAGCAAACAAAATAATCCATAAATATTCAGGTTAGTAGCAGTTAGGTGATTAACATTTTACTTTAGCTAGATTAAAATTGAGCTTGGGTTATGCGGTAATATGAAATTTGATAGTAATACCCTTTTAGAATGTTTTATGCACTAGTAAGACCTAGCAAGTATTCCTCAAGTCATCAATACTAATAATTAGGGGTGCTCCGATTGATCGGCTAACAATCACTATCGGCCGATAATCACGTTGGGATGATCGATCGGCGGTCTCTAAAAGGCAGATCTCAAAAAAAACAATCTCAAGCTGATGACGCGCCTGCCGTGAGAGGTTTGGCACGACATGCAGCGGCACCGTCTCAGTCTCTGTCCAGCACGGGTGAGATAATTATAATATTATATATGAATATATATTGATATTTTTTCATTAAATAACTTGTAAAGTAATTTGAAAACCTTAATAAAGACGTAATTTCACAAACAGCATGAGTGAATCACCGCGCGCGCTCTCTCTCTCTCTCTCTCTCTCTTTCTCTCTCAAAATACGCAAATGGCTTCAAATCACCACACATCGCGTCTGTCTATAAGCGAGCTACACGCTGCACAGTTGACACAGGAATTGTCACTTGCACAGTCGAGGCAGTGTCACATCATCACTAAAGTTTATAAATTGCATTTCTTTTTAATTCTTGCCAGTGTTTAACCATTCAGCGCTCGCACGCTCTCTTGGAGACCATACACTCATGCACACTTGCAGCGCACAGACATAACGCCAGGTTCACATTCCTCCGTTTGCAGTGCATACG
>NW_015547254.1:1294749-1296256 GCF_001515605.1 Sinocyclocheilus anshuiensis | reverse complement strand
TATACAGTATATCTTTTAAATATTTATCAATAATTATAAATGGAATATAATTTTAAATATATATATGATACATTTATAATATATATTGCATTTTATAAAATAATAATTGTATATTTTTTTATAAAATGTTTGATTTTTTTGCATTTTATTGTTTTTTAATGAAAAGTTGTGTCCTTACTATTTTTACGTATTAACTTTTTAAAAATGTTTTTTAAAACGTATGCATGTTTATACATTATGCCATTATTTGTTTTCATTTTTTAATCTTTAGCATGTCTTGCATTTCATAAAATAATAATTGAATTATATATTTTTGTATTTTTTATTTATGTATTTACTTCATATAAATTCTTTAATTTTCATATTCAATTAAATGAAGTTCAATGCATTTTAAAACATAATAATTGTGTTTTTTTATTTTTTTTTTTCAATTTTGTTGTTATTGTTCTTTAATGAAAACTTGTGTCCTTTTGTCCCTAATATTTTATTATTTTTAATATTATATTATTTTTGTATCTTTAGTATATATATATATAATGCAAAACATAATATTTAAAAATATATATTAAATATATCTATATATATATAATAAATATTAGAATAAATATATTAGAAATAAGAAATTTATATTAGAAATATATTAGAAAATATTTTATTTTTGTATTTAATTTTATGCACATTATTGTTTATTTTTAATATATTCAGTACAATGAACTTAAAGCAGTAAAAGGGGTAAACTGTAGGCAATAGCAAAGGAAATTAACCACAGTCTTCACCTATTAGATTGTGAGATCACAAAAGCTCATACTGTATACAGTCTTTGTGTCTGTAAATCAGTGGAACAATAACAGTTTGGACCGGTTGTGAGCTCAGTTTAATACCATCCTGTGAATCTGGCCTCTGCTCCTCTCAAGCATGGCTAATGAGCAATTACACGCACACTCACACACACACAGACAAATAAACACTCTGCGAAAGATGGATGGCACTCATAACTTACGCTGAGGTGCTGGTGGGGAGACACAGAGGCAGCGTCTTGATTCACGTGAAGCATCACCTTGTATCTGTGCCGTAGCCTCGACTCCAAGGATGTGAGGCGTAACAAGGTTGATATTTACAACCTTAGCGGATCCTGTGCTGTTGTTGTGCCATATGTTAAGGGCCTTAACACACACATGAGTCTGAGTGACATGTCATCTATGGTATGTGTAGTGGGAATCATTCATGTTAACATGGACCTGAAGCATCCAGACAAAGCTTTACAAGACAACCTCTGCGAAAAACATAATCTGATCAGTAACTGAGGAACATGATGTTGCATGAGTGAGTCCAAGCCAGCATCAGAGATTGTATATAGTGGGGTTAAAATATTTTTCATGTTGAGTTTTAGTAACCTTATCACTATGTGACGTACCACAATTTCCTTTCGCCATTAAATATTCACGTGTGTGTGTGTGTGTGTGTGTGTGTGTGTGTGTGTGTGTGTGTGTTTAATACAATTTGTGTC
>NW_015547254.1:1292175-1294686 GCF_001515605.1 Sinocyclocheilus anshuiensis | reverse complement strand
GAGAATTGAAGAATGCAAATTCTTTAATTTTTGCAAATTGTTGAAAATATATGCTGCTTATGGAAACTGTTTACAGTGTACACATGCTTACATAGGAACACCAATTTTTAATTGTAATCAGTGAATGATTATGTGTGTGTGTGTGTGTGTGTGTGTGTGTGTGTGTGTTTAATACAATTTGTGTCCTTAATATTTTTATTATGTAAAAACATGTTACATGCACGCTCACACTTTTATTTTATTTTTTTTATTTATTTATTTTTTTTTTTCTCGGATGTTGGAATGGCCTTCTGTTATGTACACAGCAGCTAATTGAACAGGTAATCTGTGTCATAGTTGTTACCCCATCATGCATTTCAGCACAGCTGGAACAACGTATTGACCAATCAGCATCAAGGACCAGAACTATCCTCTTTAAAATGAGAAATAAAGCACTCCAGCGGGTTGCACTCCTGCTGCTTAGCAGATGCACATTTGCATCTAAACCACTTAGACTGACAACATGCACATACGATAATTTCATCTAGATAACATGTATGTCTTTATTGGAAAACCTTCTGTACTACATCTTAAGGATAAACACGATCTCACCGGCTTTCTTGGTTGAATTTCTTTGAGAGAGAGAGATTTTTCTAATGTCAGCATTTGAAGCTCTCTCTTCATTGCAAACAGATGGATCCAATCGAGTCAGAGTCATTAAGGTACCCCCAGTAAAGCAGGAAGCCTTTTATGTATTGCACACCTTTTTTCCAGCATAGCAAATGGCAGAGCAGCAAATCATTCCTCTAATATGTTTCTGTTGAGTGGGAGTGACCTTTGGCAGGGTGTAATATCAGACAGAGAAAAAAATGCTAGGAGGAGCAACCAAGCAAAACAAGAAAGGGCAGTTTGTTTATGGTCACATTACACCGTAACAGAGTACTGAATCTATTGATGTCAACGCTGAGGAGATGCTGGATCCTCTGATTCCTATCTCAAAGGTCAGGTAATTTAAAAGAATAGCCCATTTTCAAACCTATAGAATATTCAAAGCCTTTCCACAAGAGGAGATTAGAAACATTGTGTGTGTGTGTGTGTGTGTGTGTGTGTGTGTGTGTGTGTGTGTGTGTGTTGGTTTGATTCATGAGACGCCAGATAGAAGATTGAAAGATTAAGAATGTTTCATATTCATCCTTAGTGCTGGAAAAATGCACTTAGAAACACATTCATAGTAATGTCAAGGTCTTTCACTCGTGGATTTTTAGTTTTAGTTCTCATATATTTCTTATTCAAGTGTTTAAAATATCTGGTAAATTTTATAAATTTACCACTTTATAAATACAGAATGAGGTATGAAATACGATTGTGTTGTTGTGCATATTCTTGTCTTTGTAGCACATTAAATAGTCTGCCTAATCACATTATCATTGTTTATACTGTATGCCACTTCAGATGTGTTTTCTATGCCATGCCACCTTTGCAGTGTAAAAATGGCTCGTATTTGGTAACTGAATGTTTTCACTGTAGAAACAAAGGACAACCAACTAGTCATTTAGTGAAGTCGACTAGTTTATCTGCTTTTTTGTGTGTGGCAGTGCTTTAAAGGTCCCATATTGTCAAAACTGAAATTTCCTGGCTTTTTTCACGATAACTGAGGTCTAGGGGCTATTTAACAACCATATACTGTAAGTTTCAAAACAGTCAGTCCACAGTAAAATGCAAACAGCCTGCATAAAGTAGCTGTGATTTTTCACGAACATTTGTGACTTCCGTAAAAAGTTGACGTCAGAACTGCACAGTCACCGCCCTCAGTCACCACCCCGAGCACCGCCCACCGTCCCACTCTCCTTTTGCCAAACCCCCAGACAACATCGCGTCCATGCTATTGCTGAGCAACGAAAACATGGATTTAAATTTCAGCAGGCAACTATTTTTACAGCTACATTATTGTTCCAGCCACAATTAATTACAACAATGTATATACAGTTACAAATTATTTTATATTAGGGATGTAACGGTATGAACATTTCTTATCACTATTATAGTGACCAAAATTATCACAGTTATTAGTATTATCATGGTATTGTTATAATGTGCTGGAAATGTTCGAAAAGTACTGACACATAAATCACTTCACAAGTTTTATATTTAAAATCAACAAACAACAAATAAAATGGGTTTTTGTTTGCATAACTAAAACAATAACTTTGGCAGTGATGTCCGGATTTTAAATGACAACATGACTGACAACAGTTGATTTCAGCTTTTAAATAAAGAAAAGGGTCGTCAAAATGATAATTGAGTAATAAATGATTATATGTACTTATTTGCTCCATAAATAATACTAGATACCTTATTGTTTAAATATGTAGAATCCACATAAGCTTGTTTTTCATCAACCGGTCAAAATTTACAGCAGGGCATGCTAATTCGGTCCGTTTTTGATCTACACACCTATCACTTTTTAAGACTAAAACAAAAGATGGATTCATTGTTATTCTTAATTAAAAAGCATAACAACAATAAAACAGT
>NW_015547254.1:1285795-1292107 GCF_001515605.1 Sinocyclocheilus anshuiensis | reverse complement strand
GTGCTTAAACCCTAACTCAAACTAGGATACAAACTATCTTTGTTTTACGGGCTTTCAGGGACCAGATGCGTGATACCCATGACCATTTAACACATAAATTAATAATCCCGTCAACAAAAGAGACAGTTTTATATCTCCACGTCCAAATGAGAAAAATAGCAGGTCTATGACCAGGAAGTGGCAGCAGATATGAGATCAAATTTCTAATTTGAGGCTGTATTATGTATATTCTGGCACCCAACATCACAATAAGATGATGTTTTAAGCTCCTTATGTAGCCGAATCTGCGCTGGTTTGAATGGGCCGCCTCCAGTTTCCCCTTTGTTTTGCTGCCTCCAGCTAGCGCTGTGACGTCGGCTGACCCTACTTATCTGTGGTTGGCCTGGCCGTGCGTCACTCAGAAAACAACAGGCCAATCAGAAGAGAGGCTCATGAATATTAATTAGACAGGCCAAAATCGACC
Source organism: Sinocyclocheilus anshuiensis (assembly GCF_001515605.1). Lineage (NCBI taxonomy): Eukaryota > Metazoa > Chordata > Actinopteri > Cypriniformes > Cyprinidae > Sinocyclocheilus > Sinocyclocheilus anshuiensis. The sequence continues at coordinate 1,291,644 of NW_015547254.1, read as the reverse complement.
TGTTCTCAGCAGAGCTCCTGAAGAAGGAGCTGTAAAAATATATTGAGATGGCTTTTGGTACTTATACCGCAAATATATATTCTTAAGGACATCAAAATCTAAAATAAAACTCCAGAAAGGTGTAAAATATGTGACCTTTAAAGGAAATGAATTTATAGACAAGTTCACAGAGAGGATTTTAGTATGACAGTTTGCTTTATCCCGACTAACAAAAATATGTTCGAAGAACGTTTCGCTAACGTTCCCGTTAAGTTTAGAAAAAATATTTCTGAAAAAATGTTCTCTAAATGTTCACAAAGTCTTGTTTTTTTCTTGGTTATATGGCTGTTAGGGGAACTGTCCATTTATATTATTTTGAAAAAAAATTGAAATGTTCTATGAATGTTCTGAAACAAGTTAACATTTAACATTTAAAAATCGTTAGACGAACATCCCACTAAAAAATTTCTGACAAAACATTCCATGAACAAGGTTTTTGTGCTAACAGTTTAAGAACATTATTAAAGACCATATAAGTTTAAACAAACGTTCTATTAACAATACTGGAAGAATGTTTGTTCATTACTTTGAGAAAACCTTGCCAGAATGTTCTGAAATTGTTCCCTGTTAGCTGGGGTCATAATTACAGTAGCTTGTTAGCAGGGTAAAATACACTCTAAATCCTCTCTAAATTTATCCCCTTTAAATTGCCACCTCAACAAAAGCTAAAATATATGTTCTTTCATTCAGTCTTTTTTTAAGCATCTCTCACCATATTCATTGCATTTGAAGATGCTGTTTCTCATTAAAAACAGTTTTATAGATATAATTTCAAAAAACATTATTTTATGAATGTCATTTATCCATCCCGTTCACGGTGTTAAAAATAACATGTTCCAGTGCCGGCTCACTACTCATTATAATGAGTAGTGATCTGGCACTGGAAATGTTATTTTTAATGTTTAAGCTAAGGGTTTGTGGCTGTTATCAGAGGTGGAAAGCAGCAGTTTTAATCTTCTCTTATGTACACAGACACGCACTTCGATCTATCATTGTACCACAGCTGCAGCGGCCCGCTATCCGTTCTTGTGAAACCACAAAATGCAAACAAGTACATCCAGCTTTTGATACACATCCACTGAGGTACATAAGCTATTTTTATTTATTAAAAAATTTAAAAAGTTCCTCAGGGTAAATTAGAATCAGGAAACTATTCTATTCAAGGTGAAAATGACAGCTGAGATTATCAATTTTGACTCTGTGTGGATAAAAAAAACATGAATATTTTATATTTAAATAAAAATAGAGACAAACAACATCATAAACTATCATTCAAAAATTCACTTACTGTTTTTGGTTAGATTACCGTTTTTTAGTTTAAGTTTTTGAAAGAAATCTTGGTAACACTTTACAATAAGATCCATTAGTTAACATTAACATGAACTAAGAATGAACGATACTATTACAGCATTCATTAATGTTAGTTCATGTTAATTTCAACATTTACTAATGCATTATTATAATCAAAAGTTGTGCTTGTTAACATTAGTTAATGCACTGTGAATTAACATGAACTAACAATGAACGACTGTATTCACATTAACTAACATTAACAAAGATGAATAAATACTGTAATAAATGTATTGTTCATTGTTTGTTCATGTTAGTTAACACATTTACTAACATTAACTAATGGAACCTTATTGTAAAGTGTTACCGAAATCTTCTATGTTCAGCAAGGCTATTTATTTGATCAAAATACAGTAGAAAAGGAAATATATAAATTTAATTGATTACTTTCTGAATAGAAGTATTGTTTTTTTATATATTTTAATTATATATATATATATATATATATATATATATATATATATATATATATACTGGATATATCATGCTGATCCCAAACCTTTGTACAATAAGGTATTATGATTTTGAGCAGAAAAAAAATATTGGTTGTCATGTTGCTTTATACAGTTGAGAGAGAAGGTGCAGATTTAGCAGAAGAAAGTTGGCTATTATTCACAAGTGTCGTTCAAACTGGCTTAAGAAAATACTGTATATGGTGTCAAAGGAAGCAGAAGAGCAAAAAGGCTTAGTATGCGAGTTAATTAAAGAATTACAGTCAAATGCTGTTGTCAGGAAATAGCAGTATTCACTGAAGCACATTATTGGCTAGTTGCCCTCGTTAACAGCCGCTGTACAAAATGAGTAAGAGAAACTGTCAGAGTGGGGTCGGTTGTCGAGATTTTATGCAAGATCTTATCCACCTTGTGTCAGTTTGTGTGTTTGTGTGCATCCTTGTCCGTTTGTGTGTTTTATCTCACGCTGTGCCGAGGAAAGCCCTTGTCCGTGTAGTGATGTGTGGGGTCGTAAACAAAGATGAATAAATACTGTAATAAATGTATTGTTCATTGTTTGTTCATGTTAGTTAACACATTTACTAACATTAACTAATGGAACCTTATTGTAAAGTGTTACCGAAATCTTCTATGTTCAGCAAGGCTATTTATTTGATCAAAATACAGTAGAAAAGGAAATATATAAATTTAATTGATGTGTGTTTTATCTCACGCTGTGCCGAGGAAAGCCCTTGTCCGTGTAGTGATGTGTGGGGTCGTATAAGATGCACCATTTCTGATAAGATAAGCTAATGGAATCTGAAGGTCACTGAAAGGCCATTCTCCCGAGGCTTCACTGCTGTGGCAGAGGGGCAACACTTCATAATGATAAAGTCTTCGCAGAGGCCTGGAGCAGCAGCTCTTACACATACAGTGATAAGCGGAATACTTACTGTTTGGAAAAGTGTGTCAAAAAGATCAGAATTGCAGCAGTATTTGATAATATATCATCTTTCATTCATTAACTGAATCAATGACCTTACTATATGATTTCTCAAGATCGAGTGAAATTCAAAACAGTCAATGCCGGTTACTCTGCTTTTAGTTAAAGACTGAAATTTAACTAGCCCTTTTTTGCAAGGTAATTAATGACATACAGATAGATTTTCACCTGCTAAAGGTGTTTGCATGCAGTTGGAGCTGTAAATCAAGCCCCAAGGGCCTTCAGTGCTAAACCAGATAGAGACCTTGAGTTATTTGAAATCTTCACATTCGAGTAATGAGTTTGAGTAAACCCAAAGCCAAACACCCACACTCTTAGATTGAGCCAAATGGATACTCGGCCACCTCATTATGTTTTTTTTAAAAAAGAAAAGTTAAAGTGATCTACTTTTTCAGAGAACCACATTTATGCTTCTTTTTGAATGGAAATAAAATAAATAAATAAATATATGCCACACAAATGTAACTTTGTGTGTGTTATATTAAACAGTGTTGTTGCTAATTAGATCTAGCTCACTATTTAATATCATATGCAGTTTAGCAGTGGCAGTACATATATATATATAGAGAGAGAGAGAGAGAGTGTGTATATATATATATATATATATATATATAATTTTAGTTATTTTAATTGAACTAAAAAATGACAACTAGGTGAAATAAAATAAGTTATTATTATTATTTAGTTAGTTAGTTTTGGAATCAGTTGAAAACTAGATGGAAAATAAAAACAAGTGACTGTATTACAGCATTTTAAATTAAAACTAAACCTGAAATAACAATTAATAAAAGCAATATAGAGATCAAAAAAGCTAATAAAAAGTGCATCTGAGTTACATAATAGATGTATAATTTACAGCCATTATTGCCAATTATTGGTTGTAACTATTTATGTATTTATTTATTTGCTTATTTATTTAATTACTTATGTTTGTTTGTTCGTTCATTCATTCATTCTTTTGTCATACATTTGTTTGTTCCTGTTTCTAGCTCTCTCCCTCTTTTTTTTTTTTTTTTTGCAACCAGTCTTCATTCATCTCAAACTCTGTCTAATTATCGTTAGCCTCCACTGAGCGAGTGCAACATTTTCTCTAAAGGAAGCTGAAGAGTCATGGATGGTCTCTGAAGATACATTGAGCCTTTTTTTCCCTGGGTGCACTTTGTGTTTGGTGACTAATAGTCCTGTTTTACGGCTTCACTGGCAGTGTTGTGGTAAAGTCTCCGAACACTGCCATTGATCGTCTTGCGCTGCAGATTTATGAGACACTCCACTGTGACTGTCTAGCAGACAGTGGCTGCCACATTACCCTCATATTGAGTGAAATGGATACACTCTGTAACCTCAATATGTTAAAAACCAAACAAATGTGCAGTTAAACTGATCTGCCTCTTACAGCTGCACCTGTATAAAGATAATGAGGGAATCACATGACCTGTGATGTCACCTTCATCTGATGCCACCATGCCATAGACATGAATTTTCCCTTTTCACACAATTTTTTGAAACGGTCACAACTAAAATTAGCGCTTACGTAAGCTCGGTCAGTCGGTGAGTCATCAGGCATCAAGATGAATTATTTAATTACGAATTTTGGACCATTTTAGAGCACTATAGAGACTAATCATGCAGTTTATTGAATTTGTACTGCAAGTTTCAGCATATGGGTCACAAGGGACTGCTAATTAGCTAATCATCCTGCAATCAGCTTGTCATATAGTGAGGTTTTTTCATTTTTATTTTTTTCATTTTTAGTTTCATTTTAGATTAAAATATTGGGGCCAGTAAGATTTTTTTAATGTTTTTCTAAAGAAGTCTCGTATGCTCACCAAAGATTGCTTTTTTAATTAATTAATTTATTTTTTATTTTTTTAGAATTAAAATAATTTAAAACAGAATACTGTGAAATATTTTTAGAATTTAAAATAACTGTTTTCTAACATGTTTTAAAATTTATTCCAGTGATGGCCAAGCTGAATTTTCAGCAGTCATTACTCCAATATTCAGTGTCACATGATCCTTCAGAAATCATTCTAATATGCTGTTTTGGTGCACAAGAAAGATTTTTTTTATTATTATAAGAAATTAGTTTGTTAAAAATGTTTATGCTCCTTAATATTTTCAGGATTCTTTGATTAATAGAAATTTCAAAAGAACAGCATTTATTTAAAACAGAAACTTGTTGTCACATTATAAATGTTTTATAATGTTTTTTTTTTTAATGCATGTCTGAATAAAAGTCATAATTTATCATTTAATAATTTTAAAAAATATATAATTATTTAATTTTCAAAATCTTCCTGGCCCCAAACTTTTGCAACAGCAGTTTTTTTTTTTTTTTGCTATCAGACTCATATAGTACATCTTTTTTAGTCTGCCACATGGGCTTCTGTTTCCACATTTTAACATTAAATGTGTCTATAAATGTGATAAGAAAGATTTTGACTAGTAACACTCACTTTGTCTCTATTATGTACCTGTTAAGAGCTTTTTATTGCTGTCGTTCTCACTGCTGTTGTCTCTTCCTCTCCTTTCTGCTCCCTCTTTGTCATTCTGTCATTGTATCACGTTTTGTCTGCTTGTCTTCTCACTGTCCTCTCATTGTTCCTGTACCTAGACCTAGTGAACCAGTTCTGTGAGCAGGTCCTGAACTTCTTGTTTTGTCCCTACTCTCCTGCCATAGCCCCATCCTCCCCTGGTGTTGACTCCGTACCCTTGCAGCGAACAGGAAGTCAGAATGCCACAGGGACGTTTCCCAGAGGTGGCTACTCGTCCGGTCAGGGCGCCAATTACACAGATACTTACCGCACGTTGCCGTACTGCTCATCAGTGGAGTCTCCCTACAGCAAGTCCAGCCCTGCCCTGCCACCCGAGGGCAACCTGGCCCGCTCGCCCTCCATTGACAGCATTCAGAAGGATCCCAGGTGAGTCTGCATGCCCATTGGACCTTTTTCATAGTCACAGTAAATGTACCTGGCAAATGTAAATGACAAATGTACACATATCGATCAAATTTGAGCTGGAAGAGC
>NW_015547254.1:1258480-1285603 GCF_001515605.1 Sinocyclocheilus anshuiensis | reverse complement strand
AAGGGGTTTTCAGGGTTTGTGTGTGTCACTTTTTGAGGGCCTTTTGCTAAATATTTGACAGTCCTTGCATTTGTATTATGGTGAAATTTATTTATTTATTATTAATAAATATTATTATTTATTTTAATTCAAGTTTTAGTTTAGTGTTTTGGTCTTTTTTTAGTTTTGATGTTGTTACTTTTTTATTTTAATTTAGGTTCTTTATTTCTATGTTTCTATTTCTATTTTTCCCCTTCTGTTGTTTTAGGTTTTATTTAATTTTAGTCTATGTATTGTTCAAAAGTTTGAGTTCGATAAGATTTTTTAATGTTTTTTAAAAAAGTCTCTTACAGTATGATCACCAAGGGTGCATTTGTTTGATGCAAAAAAATACAGTAACATTGTGAAATGATTTTAATATATTATAAAATGTTATTTATCCTTGTGATGGCAAAGCTGAATTACTGCAGTCTTCAGTGTCACATGATCCTTCAGAAATCATTATAATACACATTTAGACAGTCTATCATTTTGTAGCCATAATGGTGCAGTTGACTTATCAAAGGCTAATCCTGCTGGGTCATCTTTTTCTGTCTGCTGTTTACGTAAATAAGGTAATAAGGATAAATATTTTAGCATGTGATACACTGTTTCTCTCGATTATGATTCTGTGTCTTAGACGGCTTCTAAGCATAAATAGGCAAATCACTTTTTGTATTTATTTGCATTGATTTAGAGTGAGATTTCTGGCTAAAATAGACTGTTACTTGTTGCTTGTATATTTACTTAGTCAATACCTTTTGGAAGTATGTGGTTTATTGCATGGAAATCAACAGAAATACAGATCAATTTCTCAGAAGGATGATATTTCTAAAGCCCCACGCTGATTATAGATACGCTTCCTCAAAACGTCTGATCATAGAAAATATGAAAGGGAACATACACTACTGTTTTTTGTTTGTTTGTTTTTGTTGGTTTTTTTCAAAGTTTTCAGTTTCAAATAAATGATGTTCTTTTGAACTTTCTATTCATCAAAGAATCCTGGGAAAAAATGATGGTTTCAACAAAAATATTAAGCATATTAGAATTATTTTCAACATTAATAATTAGGAGAAATGTTTCTTGAGCACCAAAGCAGCATATTAGATTAATTTCTGAAGGATCATGTGACACTGAAGACTGGAGTAATGGCACAGGAATACATTTTAAAATATATTAAAACAGAAAACTGTTATTTTAAATTGCAATAACTGACCATATTTTACTGTATTTTTAATCAAATAAATGCAGCCCTGGTGAGCATAAGAGACTTCTTTAGAAAATATTTAAAAATCCTAAATACTTACTTCACATAAAAAAAAAGCATATTTAGCATATTTTGCTGCTTTTGTGGCTCTGTGTTGTTGTACATATTATTGGATGGATTCTGCATTGCTAATGTGTTTTGTGTAGTTGTTAGGCAATGCTTGGTGGTTGCTAAGGTTTTAAGAATTATTTTATAGTGTTACTATGCAGTTGCTAAGGTGTTCTGTGTGGTTACTAACATACTCAGAGTGATTTCAATGTTTTGCTATGCAGTTGCTATGGTGTTTTAGGTGGTTACAAGGGCATTAATAATAGAACATCTCTTCTCAGCAAACCATACGATTTTAGATATAATTCATGTCCAATGTACAAATTGAGGAATGAGTTATGAGAGTCGCTAACCTAACCCTAAGTATGAAAAAATAGTAACAGTGACACTTGCCTTAGCAAACACCATTATTTTAGAATTGGCTACTGGTGACTGGGGGTATTAGAATGACATATAAATAATACTTATTCTACACACCTTTCTGTAATAATACACTAGATACCATAAGGCATCATTTTAATATTTTGGTCACACTTTTAGTTTGGGGACAAATTCTCACTATTATCTAACTATTAACTACATCTTTTGCCTCAATAAACTCCTAATTTGCTGCTTATTAATAGTTAGTAAGGTAGTTGTTAAGTTTAGTTATGAGGTAGGGTTAAGGGATGTATAGTCATGCAGAATAAGGCATTAATATGTGCTTTATAAGTACTAATAAACAGCCGATATGCTAGTAATATACATGCTAATAAGCAACTAGTTATTAGAATTCCTCCCTAAACTAAAGTGTTACCACTATTTCTAGAATTCATCAATATGGGGAAATCGTGGCCTAATGGTCAGAGAGTCGGAGGATGGGTTAAATGCAGAGCACTAATTCCAAGTATGGGTCACCTTGGCCACATGTCACGTCACTTTATTTGTCAGGTTTTCCTTTGTTTTCACACTTTCTCTCAGTACCAATCAATTATAACACTTTATTTAATTTTAAAGGAATTGTTGATACGTGTGAAAGTATGAATTAAATCACTAAAAACTTTTATTTTCCATTTTTTTCGTTAATTAGATAGCGTTGATCACGTGTTGCCATTATAGAAAGTGGCTCCTCATCTGCTCAGTGTTACAGTGTTACAGTGCTCGTGAAAAACTCGACAGCAGATAATTAGTCATGAGTTGTGGTGACATGCACTGGCTCTCATGCACTCATACTTGGGCTAATAAAGGCTACTGCAGTCTAGCAGTGGTGCTGTTTAGTGTTAGTCTCTGCAGAGCTTATGACTACATACTATTAGTGTTGGAGATGTTACTTTGAAATGGTACAAGCTGCTCATAATGTAAAGCAGCTACAGTCAAACAACTAAAAGTTACGTAGCTACTAACACAAAGTACACTAAAGCCATTTAAGGAGTCAGTATAGTTTTTTTTTACAAATAATATAGATATTATTTAGCATCTTACTTCCTAAACTTTTGTTTAGTTTATTTGCAGGAATTCAGTCTAGAATATCAAGAGAAAGTTTAGGCATAGCATGTTCTGTTCAATCCCAAAATCATCATTGACGGTCAAACAGACCGCTTGATATGCTGATAAACATGGAATTTCTCCTCATATAGATGTCTGATGCAGAGTCTCTTTGATCTTTATTGTGCACTTTTATAGTCTTTTATAGTGTGGAGGGAGTGTATTTGTTTGAATAGCATCAGCACTAGCAGCAGAACGAGTGTATGAGCTCTTTAGTCTGAGTGTGACTGAGTGTGATTCATATAAAGGCAAGGCTGTGCCTGGAGTCATTCAGCCTGAATGGAGCGTAACTGGGACCACCCACTTTTTCAACAACCTTGGTTGAGGAAGAATTTTTCCCATTAATTTACTCCATTGGGATTTTTTTTTTTAATTCTGAAGAGATCCAAGATTAAAAATGCATTCAAAATTATTTGAAGATAGAAGACAATATTGCTGCAGTTGACTATATAGTATGCGAAGAAAATGTCTGCCAAAAGAGTCATATGTCCGAATTCATTCGAAAAACAGTATCCCATGAGGCCACGGGAGTGGATCTATGAATGGCAGTCAAGCGACGCAACTGTCACTGTAGGTCACAATGACAATATCAACATGGCTGATGTAGTACATCTAAATTTCATACTGTATAGAACATACTTTTTTAAGAGTTGTAAAGTAGTTCAAATTTGAATGTAGTACCTACTGAGTATATGATTTCAGATGCACCACATGTCTTTTATACAGCAATGAACTACACATTCCAAGATGCATTGTGAATAATGTAATCAAATCATGATTCATTGAAAAATACTAATTAATGATTGTATATTTAATGTAATTAAAGTTAGTTTTCTTTGTGTAGAGTCATTTGCAATGCTTCATAGGAGTAGGAGTTCATTACAGATACTATTTGGCTTGCTTCTCATTGACATGCTAACAGCAGCTTCTCTAAATTGGTGGATCCAAGACGGATCTCTCTTCAAGAGTAGTGTGATTCTTTACTAGAATTTTGGCCCTTAAAAATATTTTAAATTATTTAAAAAAATTAAGAAAGAAAATTACCTTGAAATCACATTCATGGGGTCTGCATAATATATTATCATTTAACAATAAAAAATTTTATAAAAATCATTGTCTCTAAGGAAACAATTAATGGTGTTTTTACTTCAGGAATCCTTTTGCTCTATTGGATTTATGAGTGAACATGAGTGACTTAAACACTATATGGCACTTGTTTCTTTATGTGACAAAATTTTAGCTTGCTCTCTGGAGAAAATGGCTTATTTAATTGCAATTTGTGTATATTTTCATGCGTGATAATAAGCTGTAAGTGGGTTGTGATTCTAATGAAGGCTATTTCTGCTCTGTTCTAGTGTTTCCTCCCTAGAGATGAAGGGATGAGGCAGGACAGGTATGCTAACCACACACTGCTACAAGTGCTGCAGCTCATAATAAGTTTAGACATCCTCAGCCCACGGCAAGTGTGAAGCACTGCTAAAAAGTGGTTTTTGTATGAATTTGTAAGGGCAAAGTGTGTCCTTGGGTGAAACACTAAACTATTCAAAATGACAAAAAGACAGTCTTTGACCTTTCCACCTGAAAGCGGCACGTGGTACAACCCGAACCGCAAGAAACAAAGTACAATACTGACAGTGCTGTATAACAGTACAAAGAAAGAATTGTTCTCAAGTGTCAAAACTCAAGCAATTGTTATCCACAAGTTGTCAGAGTTGTGTGAAATCAAAAACGTATCTTAGACAGGTGTTTGGGAGTTGCGATCCATGTATGTGAAATCCGTCAATGACACGTTGTGATTAAAAATGAATAGCGCATTAGCAAGTTATTAACGTTCATCATGCGGCTAAAAATATGATTAAAGCACTCAGTAAACCGTCAAACACAGCAGCCAGTCCTGTTCACATCGGGGCCGAGACGCTTGGCACAGGACTTTGCGAGAAAATCTTTGGCAGACGTTATCGTATTACGGTTGCTGATGTGGTGCGATAAACAGAGTTATGAGCCACCTGCAGCATGAGAGAACATGGAGGAAGAAAGGAGACTGAGGGATGAAGATAAATGAGTGTGATTGAATGGGGGTTATTGATTTGTCAGCGTATCCCGTAGAGCTGTAGAGAATAAGGGATTGCCGTCGGAAAATAAAGGGGTCTGCCCTTTGCCTTTCCCCTTTTATTGATCAAAGCTAAGGTGCAAACCTCCTTTTCAAAACAGTCATTATTACCAGGGCACCAAGGAGCTTTTTCTCTGCTTTGTTTTAATGTAGATGTGCACTCGAGTGCTGTCCTTGTCCACTCAGGGACAAAAAGATGCTTCTGCATTGACATATACAAATGCACACTGTGATTTACAGAAAGCATCTTGTGACACTCAGACGTGAGGAAGGTGATGCCCTTGAGTGACTTAAGGGTGGCTAAAAGAAAGAGAAAAACCTGCAGTGCTTGTAAAAGTGTGGTTGGTATTATTACTGTGGCAGAGTGGCAATTTGATACATTAAGCTTCTTATATACAGCAGTGCTGTGCTAGTTATAGCAAAGCAATGGTATTTTGATTGCTACATTCACCTGTTGAGTGATTTTAAAAACATTAATTTGACATCATTATTGACACTATTTCAGGCTCTTAAGTTCAAAACTTCTTCATACCGTCATAAATTGACTAAAAACAGGGGAAAAAAATATTTTCATTTGTATTTTATTTTTTTAGCATTTTATTCATCAGTTTAAAAATCTTGCTTTTTTTTTTTTTTTTTGCTTGAACTCAATTGACATTGCAATTATGAGGCAGAGTATAAAAACAAATTAGTATTTTCATAAAAACCTGCCACAGAACTCCCATGACTTCTCTTTTAAACATTTTTTTTTTTGTTATAAAATCCAAATAAAGTTGGCGATAAATAGCAAAATTATTAAATGCTGTACATGAACATTAAAATACTGTTTTTAATTCAGAATCTTTTATAATTTGACTGTGTATTTTCCTAAAGCCTCCTCTAAAATTACTCAAAAAAAATACTCAATTTACACTGTACAAAACACCAGCATAACAACAAAATGACCACTACTGTACAACTATATTACAATAATATAATGCAATCATATTAATCCTGAAGTCATCGTTTGCTTTGGTCAAAAACTGAGACACAGGTGGCATCAGTAGCGTTCGTATGAAACACAGAAAGAACAAGTCAATAAGAGAGACATGAAAGAGGCACCAGTTTCAGATTCCTGGCTGGCTGGACATAGCTGGTTGATCAGCTAAGACCAGCCTGAACAGCTAAAGAAGAGGTCAAAATCCACCTAAAATCAGCCTAATTTGTCAGCTATGACTAGGCTGGAATAATCAAATAATTCATGAACCTGATTAGTTTAAAAACACTGATTTATTCAGGAACAAAAGATTCACGCAAATGATTTATTCCAAAGCGTTTCATTCATTCATAAACGACCAGTCACTGAATCATTCATTCAACCATTTCATTCAAAAACTATTATTCATTCAGTAGCTCCACTACTGTGTGTTCCTCGGAAATGCTTGACGGTCCTGCACTGGATTTGTTTGGAACTAATTGTGTATATTTTGTCTTCTTTTAATGTGCTATTGTTTAAAATCATTTTCACTTTCGCATTTGGTTTGAATATCAGCGTAACTTTGATGCAGTTCCCCTACTTTAAGAACAGCGATAGAAAAAGGTGGTTGTTATGCATCAGAAACACATGGCTCAAGGTTTATAAGACCTCCAATATAGAATAAAATGCTGGAGACTCATGGCCTCTACCCCAGCCATGCTATCATTAACCTAACCTTGACTTGACTTGATAAATCACCATTCTGTGCTTCCCTTCACAAAGACTTATAGACAGCTGCATCTGTGACCCTGAGTGCGTCATTGCCCTCACATCTATGTTCAGATCAGTCTCTTGAGAAACCTCTGACATGAAGATGTGGATAGCGAAACAGAACGGCACATATGATGTTTTGTATTATTATGAATGATGCTTTTACTACAGCATGTAGTTACTTTGCAATGCAGGAATGCAATTGACATTGACACAGTGTACAGGTGGGTTTATCCTGTGTTAGCATAGAGTGAGGAACATTATGCATGCATGACTCCAGTGTGACTCGGTACCAAGTGCTTTATAATGGAAATGGAAGACCTCGGGTTTTGTGCGCAATAACTGTGTAAGCTTCAGCCTTTGTTGGTGCATTCATTGCTGTTTAGTTTTTTTTTTTGTTTTGTTTTTTTAGTTTGGGTAGCAAAGAGTTTTGCAGTGTTGTCACATGTTGTCACATATGGGGAGACGGCTTTGTCATATTTCATACCATCTGCACCTGGTGTTTATAGTAATTGCTGTCTGTCAAATGTTCCACTAGCCTGTTTGAGCTGATGTTAGTGTAAATGCATGTATAAATGTTTGACTTTCGCTCTTCTCATTATTAGAAGTGATTATAATTATTCTAAGGGGTTTAATATCATAAATAAAATAGACCCAATCATTGGCGTACCAGATGCTGGACACAGCCGACAAGGTGGGTGGTTTTAACCATACAGTGTCCTGAAAGGTATTTGAACACTTAAGCCACACACTAAAATGTATTTCAAAATAAGCCACACTTCAAAATATGTCATTGCATTTTTTGCAACTTATTAATCCAAGCAGCATCTGCAAACAAATTATGTACCAAAATTTACAGTATTTTAAAAGGACAGTTCACCCAAAAATTTAAATTATTTCATCATTTGTCGTTTTTTCCTGTAGAACATAAAAGTTTTTTTTCCGTTTGTTCTTTTTTTTTTTTTTACAATGAAAGTCAGTGGTCACCAAAACATTTTCTTTTGTGTTCCACAGAACAAAGAAAGTCATACGTGTTTAAAATGATATTTTATTTTTATCCATTATGTTAACACAAACTCGGATGTGATCCAGCTGAAGAATATCCAGATATGGTTAGCATAATTTTATAGTTTAAACACTTTTAAATATTAGCATTTTTCTTATACACACATTTTGTTTTGCGTCAGAAGACATTGATTCATCATCAAGTCATATGAGTAACCATTGTGCTTGGTTTGTTTCGTTTATGAAGTGTTAGGGATACTATGCACTTGCATTATATTGACTCGTAAAGATGTAATTATTCTTCTGAAAATCTTCAAGAGAATCTAAGGGTATGTTTACATGACAATGATGTACTAAAACTTTTTTTCCTTTGCAGTTTTGAAAAGCTTCGCATACAGATGACAAAGTTGTTAAAACAATTCCCGTTCACATGGATCCCCAAAAACAACTAAAAACACTGTATTATGCACGCCAGACCAGTAGTTGGCAATGTAACTATGTAAAGAAACACTACGAGCATGTGCATAATGTCACTGTTTTCACAAATTTATGTTTACACATCGATAATGCTATTATTTTAAAAAACTTGCACTTTGAAACTCATTTTCAAATGTTTTCTCTTTTTAGGTGAAAACAATGTTGTGTAAAAGCATATTGAGAGAATTTTCATTTTTGGGTGGAGTATCAACAAAAAAAGTGTTCTTGGGCCACTGTAATTTTGAATTGGGTCCTCACTCTGAAACAGGCTTGTGTGGTTGAGCATTAAGTATGGTATAGTGTTTGAGTGCTACTTGAGTGCTCTGTATTCAAGGAACTAAAGTGAAGTCTGTATGGATTTGTGGAATAGACAGACAGTGAGTGAGTTAATCAATGAACGCAACAAGCTATGCGGTACTCAAGGTTAGTGCACCGCGCTGGTTGTGTCAGATACTTTAAAGGGGTCATATGATGCAATTTCAATTTTTCCTTTCTCTTTGGAATGTTACAAGCTCTTGGTGCGTAAAGAAGATCTGTAAAGTTGCAAAGACTAAAGTCTCAAATCCAAAGAGATATTCTTTATAAAAGTTGAGTCAACCACACCTACCTAAAACGGCTCGTTCTAACACGCCCCCACATGTCTACGTCACAATGTGGGAAGATTTGCATAACGCCACCTTAATGTTCAAGCAAAGAAAGAAGGCGTAACTTTTATTCTCGCTGTTGAATAAAACGCTGCCATGTTGTGGAGTTGCTGTGTGTTTCGTTGTGAAAGCGAAACTACTTTGTTTGGCCTTCCAAAAGAGGACACGACTAGAAATCAGTGGTTAAGTTGTCTTTACAACACTGTTCCAGAACTGGATAGCTGGCCAATCAGAGCACACCTCGCTTTTTTTTAGAACGATGAGCTTTGTAAAAATCGACGCATTTCTGAAAGGCGGGGCATAGAAGAAAAACAATAATGTACATTATATGGAAAATAATGTGTTTTTTTAACCTTAAACCGCATAAACACATTGCATTACACCAAATACACAACATAATGTTCTTTTTAGCAACGTCATATGACCCCTTTAAGATCATTTAATTGACATTCCAACAGTGTCAGGTTGGATAAATACGAAAATGTTGGCTAAGCAAAATCATATCTTTAATGTTTGAGGTCATTACATTTTTAAGCATTTATGAATATAACATTCTCTGAGGTGGTGTGTTTTATGCGGTTAGTGGCAGAGGTCTTTTGGATGTTTCTTGTGTTTGGTCGGTAAGATCAGAGCGGTCGAGATTCCAACAGGTTGAATCTTGAAAATTACATTGTCCTGACAGTGTCTCAAACCAAATCAAGCATTCAAAATCTATTTTTTGAGTCAGTGAGGTTGGGTAATAAACCTAAAGGCCATTTTACACTGTACATAGTAACCACAAGATCCCAGTTCATTTTTAGCAGGAGAGAGTCAGCACTAAAACCGACTGCAAAATCAGCTTTGTCATGCACGACTTAAAGTGCCACATGATGCACTAAGTTTTGGTGATATCATTATTATTAGAACAAAGCAAACTTCATTTTGCTTTTATGTGTTAAATTCCCTTCAGAATTGTTGTGTCTGAAGTTGCTCCCTGTTCCCTATATAGTACACCAACATTCATTACATAGGGAATGGTGAAAGAGTGAATTTGAATTGACACCTTAACTCTAACTCAGAACATCACATAGAAATTAAATTGTGAAATTGCCAAGCATTTTTTAAATGTATTTATTTATTTAATAAAATAGGCCTAGTTAAATTATGCAAAGATGTGCTTAAAAACTGTGTAGTCTGCAAATCAGTCAAACTTGCATCAATATTACAAGTGTTTTGGGTCATTTTCATAAAATTGCACTTAAAACTCACAGACCCTCCATATATTTACATTAGAAAAGATCAAAAGCCTGTCTGACAAAATTCCCATGACAACAGTTGATTGGTCAGTGGTGTTTTTAAGGTGGGGCTTATAGTGAAGGGTCACAACTCATTTGATGGGTTTTCCTAATTTTTTTCTTTTAATTTTAAACACACAGTAATATTATTCACATTATGTCTTTGCTCACAGGCATTGAGCTGAAGCGGTAACGGTCATAGTCACGCTGGCGTTTTTCATCACTTCAGTGTAAAATACCATTTATTTGGGTGGTGGGAAAAAATGGTGTGGAAGCAATTGTCATTTAGAAATTGCTTGTAAATTTCACAAATAATTACAAAGAAATGGCAAATAACGCATTGAATTTACAGTGAAATTTTGAAGTTGAGAGACTGAAAGTATTTTCTTGTAAAACATACTCCAGTAATCTTTGTTTAATTTGCAGCTTCAGAAAAAAATACTAGTGTAGAATTTAAAAAAAATAATAATAATACTGTGTTCTGCATGTTATTTTGTTTGTTTTCATTTGTTCAGCGTAGTCTTTTAATCATATTTCTAACTGCACAAACAAGCCGCAACCAGCAAATACAGGAATGCTGATTGCGTCTTGAGCCTGAAAATTGTGGGAGTAGATTAATCCTGATTGTGAGGAGCTTAATAAAAAGGACGGCGAACACATGGAGGTGTTTACCACCATCTAATGCGATTAATCTGTTTGAAAGATGGGGTTTGATTCTTACATCTACAGTTTCAGAAATCTTTCAGTCTGCCCTGTCTCTCTCTCTCTTTTTCTCTCCAATACATTTGTTCGTAAACCCATAATTGTTCACAAATAAACTTGCGTGTTTCATAATGGCTGTTATGCATGCTTGGCTCTGTTGTGATTCAATTAACTACTACTTAACTCCTAATAAGCTATACAACGATTACTGGATGACATTAAGTGCTCTTGACCAATTAGTTTTATAAATGGCTGTCAATATGAACACGGTTGACCTCAAGACCTCTGTATATAGCTTAACCATTACTAGCTAATTCATTATTCTCAATCACTTTTGAAATTTCTTACTCTCTAAATTGTAAGTGCAATTGTCACAACTGTTTTATGTGGCATCATGTCTGCAGTCTAATTCACCCAGATCATTTAATTCATTCTTTAAAACCTAGGCTAGTTATTATGTCAGTAAATTGGCCAATGCCAGCAAAATCAAAGCCCTTCTTCATCATGTTTTCTTTTATTTTCCTATCCAAAAAAAAGAAAAAGTATATACACATTTGCACACAGTACATTTATTTTTGTTGCAAGCAGAAAAGTCCCATTTGCACATCCAATTGTACACATTTCTTACATGTATAGTCATATATATATATATATGATACTAAGGGGACTTTAACATTGGCAGTGTAATTCGAAACAGGGCGTGGTTCACATGAAAAAATTGTAATATGAAATCTGTTATGCGGACCTGGGAGCTCACAGGGGTACCAAACCCGATACTACCTGAAGGAGGTGGTCTGAGTGGAACTGTGGCACCGTTCGCGTGAATGTGAAAGCAACTTGAACTCGGGTGCGCACTTGATCAGGAAGTAAAGTAACATGCACATACATTTTGGCTGATGACGACATCATTACTTCAACAAAACACTGTAAGGGATGACAGTGGTGATGATTTACTTTGGATACGAGCAAGAATGAGCATGCAGTGTAATCATATAGTGAGTGCAATCAGAGCAGCAAATAAATGGCTTGCAATCAGCTGTCTCCTCAAAACAGTCTGTTTGCAAGCCTTCATGCAACGCACATACAGTAAACGCAAGAAAGAAAAACTCAATATATTCACCCTCGTTCTGTTTTCTATCGTGTGATGTATGCGTTTGTGATGCCTTAAGATGAGCACAAATGCACCAGGGTTCGAAATAATCAAGTAAGTGTGACAAACGTGCCCAGTGTAAAAGCCCTCTAAAATAACACTGAAATAATGTCAAAATATATACAGAAAAATTGTCACAAAATGACATCCAGGAAAGCTTTCAGACTTAACTAATTGATTTGTAAGAATGTGATTGCTATTTCACGACTATGGCAGGTCATTTACGATTTAGCAGACATCACAAACATTCCAGGTCATATTTATGGAATATACGTGGACGTCTGACAGATTTTGTTATCTGAATGGATCATTTGCATATGATGACTCAAGATGAAAGAATGTTTAGAAGTTGTGAAGATAATGACAATTACTCTGAGAATCGACTCCGTTTTGATTTTCAAGTGTGTGCGTGTAGTTATTGTGCAAATTTTAGACAAATGTACTTTACTCTTTTACACATGTGCCAAAACATGCAATTTGCCTAAATAAATAGAAAATTGTGAACAATTGTGAAATGGTGTGAACAAGACACTAATTGTCCAGAGATCTTAACTTGTTTTGAGTGCAATTTTCTCAGCCAAAGCGATTGAGAGTAATATAATGCTTAATGCAGTTTATGAAACGCATGTATAAGATATTGCTCCATGCATCTCAGGTCTTTTGTTTAACTTCTGGGCCACAAGAGAGGGCAAACCGTATTTTCTTTGTCTTTATTTATCTTAGACAGCTTTCTGAAATTGGCCATCATCTCTCCCAAAAGATGAGGCATAAAACCAGACTCTTCAGGGGGAAAACGTGAGGATCCATTTATAAACTCAGGTGGGGCTATTTGCCGAGCAATTCTGAAGCCTGTAGCTCGTCTCTGGATGGAGGCTCAGCAGTCTCTTTCCAGGAGCCACTAATATCTTCAAAGGTCTTCTTCATCAAATCTTTGACCTGCCTCGAAATGAAAAGCAAATGTTTGCCGCATCGATGCTGTGCACATACACAGGCATACGTGAGTCACCTCTCTCTTTATTTGTTCTGCTCATATTTCCATGACTGGGAATGTGTGCTGACAGTGAGTGATTTTGTGGTTCCGTTTGAGGGTCATACATTGCGTCCATTCCCTCATCACTGTCCTTGTTGTTGTGGGATTACACCATGTTCATGGAGCGCCACGCAGCAGTTGAGTCAACAGCGCAGCGTCTAGCACTTAAACCCACGTTGCTAAAGTCCTGTGGTTCTCATTGCTTCACCCACAGAACTACAATCCCGTCGTTGACGCCAAAAGGGTCAGCCGTTTGAATAAGCCTTCTGGAAGTCACACAAGGACATTTACATCAGCGTAATACTCGGCACTGCTAGGAAGGCTAGCGGAGCTGCTTCTGTCAGACGTGGGCAAAAGTCTCTGCGGGATGAAGAATTCTGCAGTGACAATCAAGTTTTGCATGCTGTGCAACATATTCTCGCTGTTTTCTTGCACACACCAACACAAATACACACAGACATGAATGCTAATATGATGTGACTTCAGCAAGCTGTGTACTACATAAACGAAGCTAATCCATAATGCATTTATCCCTGCGGGTTATTAACTTAGCATGTGAATCAGGCCAGAAGGCTGTCCCAACTCCACTTCAGGGTATAACACTCAAACACTATCTACCCGACAACCTTCGATTCACGCTCATCACTTCAGTAACAGCCTTTGAGGGCAAAATCACTCCGAACTGAAGAGCAGAAATAGCCCTGACTTTTCTTCAGCAAATCACTCCAAAAAATTTCAAGCAAAGCTTTTCATAGTACTTTTTGTCTTGTTTTGCAGTGCAAAATATAGAAACATTTATAGATCAAGAGAATTTTACTTGAAAATTAATATAATTAGTTATTTTCAGAGGTTTGATTTTTTATTTATTTACTTATTTTAATCATTTGGCTTTTTTGTGTTAAAGGAATAGTCACCCAAAAATGTCATCATTTTTTCACCCTCATATTTTTGGATTAATTAAATAATCGTTTGCAATGTCTTCCACACACTTTGTCTCAATCTGCATCAAAATCTTTCCAAAAATTGGAAAATTAAACAGCATTTTATCAAACTTTGATAATTGCCTTCATTTTTTGAGCAACTGAGAAGACTACATGTTATAAAAAAATCACCTGTCAAGTTTCCAAATCTATGTGTCAGCCCACGAAAGTCAAACTGAACTACTACAGGGACTCATCTCAAGATCACTCATTTAACAGTTTTTCTATTACCAAAATTATGAAAAAGTAAAGAATAGAAAATTATTAAAAAATATTAAAATCAGGAATGTCAGAATCAGAATGCGTAGTTCCTGAATTAAAAACAATGTCAGTCAAAATATAACATACAACTTGCTGTTCCCATCAGGAAACAACTCGTTGAACGATGTTTACTAACCCGGCAAAGTTTTTTAATTATGCTTTGATTAGATTCTTTTCAGCATACAGTGTGAAAAGTGTGTCAGTTCCCTGATCATTCCGATTCAATTTCAGCGAATAAAGAACAAACTTATACAAATTTATATTTATACATTTATTCAAGAGTCATATATTATGTATGTTACCATCTCTGACAGAAAGCGTATTGAAGCGACTCAGGTCTCCATTTTCTTCTTCTCAGAAAGCAATAATGTAGTCAAAACATCCGGTAGTGTGGGTTTTCCAGGAAATAGGTACTCCCTGGACCTCTGCTCCTCATAAATAGGCTACTATTGTGTGTTTTGCACATTAATCAATGGTGTGATATTCAAATGATGTGGATTTGAAAACAAATGTATTGTAAGGTAATAATGACTTAGTTGTAATATTTCACAAAATCACTGGTTTTACTGTTTTTGATTTAATAAATGCAGCCTTGATAAGTGTAAAATACTTATTTTCAGAAACTTTTTTTCTGTAGTGGCATAGGAAAATTAAAGGTGAACAAGGAGAACACGGGAGGACAGGTTGTGCATATCACATGTTGCCATGCCCCTTTAAAACCCTCAGTAATCATAAACGTACACACACCACTGATTACATCGTAGAATTGTGACGCCATTAAAACAAACACAATATAGCCACCTGGTTATCGCTCTTCTGTAAATTGCGTACCCATTAAAATTCATCACACTGCAATGAAGAGGATTTGCAGTGGCAAATGTATGCATGCATATCAAATATAACCTTTAGCTAGCTTAAGGGAAGGGAATACAGTAGCTTCTCTCTGGGACTGTGCTCGCGCAGTCTAATCCCCCTATAACTATATTTGAACAATCCTGTGTTTCTGCAGGACTGCCTGCGTCTCGTGGCATGTTATTAATGCATTGGCTCCAACTAGCTATTAAATCCCACACCTTTTGATAATATTTTTGGTGCTGTTTGGCTGCTAAGTACCTGTGTGAGGTTTATTTTTTGTCTTCTTGTTCCCTTTTGATGTTTGTTGGCTTGTTCTGTTCTCTTTCAGCGTTTGAGCATCACAGGTGTATCTGAGGTCTCTCTCTGTTTGTCAGTATGGAATCTGTCAGGTCAGGACGCTGTCTGCAACCAGGAGATTTGAGATGAGAGACAGACAGTGTGGTACTGACAGCCGTCCATATGGTCCTGGCAGCTCATCTCATCAGAGACAACGCAGTTATTGAGCAAATCCCAAAGCACAGGGCAACAAGAGGGAAATGCATCTGTCTCTGTGTAAACAATACTTGAATAATAACAGAATACTGACACATTAACATACACAGGCACTTGAAGTCATTAACTTACTTGCCTATTGCTACGCATATAATATGCAAATTATATGACCTGCTTTAGACAGTAGAGATTCAGGTGTTAATGTGAAGGTGCAGCTCGTGAAATTTAGAACATTTGAAGAGTCATTAAAATATCATTTGTAGCTGTCAGGTACAACATGGCATCAAAGCATCTTGCAGTGACTGGGAAATGCAAATACATAAGGCCTTTTCACATGGCTTGCATCAACATTGCCCAGTGCATTAAACTATATTGAGGGAAGTATCAAATTATGACATAACCCGAGTATGCAAATTATACTTTATCAAGCTACTCATAATTTAAGGTAGTTAAACTACAGTAAAGCTGATTTGAAAAGTAGTGAGCTTAAAGTTTGATACTAATAGGAAATATTTCTTGAGAGAATGGTTTCTGAAGGATCATGTGACTGAAAATTGGAGTAATGGCTGCTGAAAATTCAGCTTTTCTTTCATAAGAATAAATTACATTTTAAAATATGATAAATACAAAACAGTTATTTTAAATTGTAATATTTCACGTTTTAGTGCTTAACTGTTTTTTTTTGGGTTTTTTTTTAATCAAATAAATGCAACCTTGGTGAACATAAGACATAACCCGAGTATGCAAATTATACTTTATCAAGCTACTCATAATTTAAGGTAGTTAAACTACAGTAAAGCTGATTTGAAAAGTAGTGAGCTTAAAGTTTGATACTAATAGGAAATATTTCTTGAGAGAATGGTTTCTGAAGGATCATGTGACTGAAAATTGGAGTAATGGCTGCTGAAAATTCAGCTTTTCTTTCATAAGAATAAATTACATTTTAAAATATGATAAATACAAAACACTTATTTTAAATTGTAATATTTCACGTTTTAGTGCTTAACTGTTTTTTTTTTGGGTTTTTTTTAATCAAATAAATGCAACCTTGGTGAACATAAGAGACTTGTTCCGAAAACTTGTGAAAAGTGTGAAGTAAATTGATTATTTTGAACAGGTAGATGGAGCAATAAATTAGCAAATGATTAAAAAAAAACTTCATTCATTCATTCATTGTACTTGAATCATTTTTTTTAACCAGTTCATTTAGAAGAACTGTCCAGATGAACCAATTTACTAAAATCAATTGGAATTCTAAATGCTGCACATTTGAGAGGATAAATTAGAACAACATCTTTGGTTTTTGTCAAGTAGATTTTTTTCTACAGCAGCTTTGCTACTTTTTTATTCTACTGAAAAAATGTAGGTAAGTTAGTAGTGTTTCTGCTTTTTGCTGGTGCCATTGTTGTTAAAATGCAATTATAGGTCTGAATCTCCTTGTTTATTTGTGCCACGGTGATGAACAGCATCCTTTTCTCTCCGGTTCCTCCTCATCTCCACCACTTCCAGACCTCAGTGACTGCACATAAGACACAGCTCACATGTATAGCACGTGTCTGTCATATATCATACATCAAATAACAGTTAGTCAGTCACAGGGGATGAAAACTACACTGGACGCAGCTCAAGCTAAAAGTAAGGGCTTGGAGTCCCAGAGCCTCAGATATCACATTCACTGAGCTTTTGGACTGACGTCTGTTCTTTCTCTTTTCTTCCTGTATGCTTTGAGTTGTCACATTATTTATTTAGGCCAAACCCAACTAGTCATAACTCTCTCTGGGCCACTGAGGATTGTGTCATTAACACTCCAGAACTGAAGCAGACATTTTGATCCATTTATCAGTTCACAATTTCTATAAAAGTCTTTTTCCTTGGTTCATCAATATAATGAAATTGACACATTTACTATTGGACACATTAGCTATTAATGCAGTATTCGTAAATTGAAAGATTTGTTATGTACTTTAAATGCTAGTCTCAAATCTTCTGACTTTTTACAGTCTAGCTGATGGGTTTGTGTTGATGGTGTAAGTTTGTTTGTTTGCTATGGCCTTTACTACCTCTTGCTGTCTCTGAAAATAGACTGAACTCTAAATGGACCGAGGCAGTAAAAATTTAATATGGCATCTCCTATTGTGTCCCCAGAAGCGTTACCTCTTTTCTTGCAGTTGTGTGCACTTTACTGAAGAGCAGAGCAGAGCACTGAAGAGGCTGCTGTTGAAAGAACTTTACACACTGATGCAATAGCATGAACTTTGGGGATCCTCTGTTTGGCCTTGCTTTTGTTCAGTAGGAAGAATTTTTTTGTCACAGTCTGTTATCATGGTTTTGTTTGTATATCGATAGTGTTGTGGTGATCTGGTTATTCTTTTCATTTGGTTAGTTGGGGTCACTATAATAAATTGGTGTGATAATTATTAGTGTTTATATATACAGTATATATATATATTGCCATTGGTCAATATTGAATATTTAATTGTGTATGCAAATTATATTTTCGATTACCTTTGCTGTCATCTAATGCTCACTTAAATGTAATCTTTAAAAACACTAATAATTTAATAAATGCTGAAGTTAAATATCATCGTGAGCAAATCTCAAAATTAATGTAGCAGTTTTTATCATTTTATTTTAATTTTTTTACACTACCGTTTAAAAGGTTGGGTTTGGCAAGTTTTTTTTTTTCTAATTTATTTATGTATTTATTTTAATGAAAGTAGTCTCTTATACTCACCAAGTCTGTATTTATTTGATC
The DNA here is from genome assembly GCF_001515605.1 of Sinocyclocheilus anshuiensis. Classification (NCBI taxonomy): domain Eukaryota; kingdom Metazoa; phylum Chordata; class Actinopteri; order Cypriniformes; family Cyprinidae; genus Sinocyclocheilus; species Sinocyclocheilus anshuiensis. The sequence goes on along the minus strand of NW_015547254.1, from coordinate 1,267,285 downwards.
AAAAATACAGTATATTTTTCTGTATTTTTAGTAGCCATTGCATGTCACATGATCCTTCAGAAATCATTCTAATATGATGATTTGGTGCTTAATAAACATTTGTTATGAACTATCTTGACAACAGTTGCTGCTTAATAATTTTGTGGAAACAGTGCTCAATTTTTTTCAAGATTTTTTGATGAATATAAAGTTTAAAAGAACAGAATTGATTTGAAATAGAAAACTCTAACTTAAATGTCTTTTCTGGCGCTTTTGATCAATTTAATGCATCCTTGCTGAATAAAAGTAGTAATTTCTTAACACAAAATTACCTCACTTGCTGAGCCCAAAAGTTTGAACAGTAGTGTGTGTTAGGAACTAGAATATAATTTTAATATCAGCCATACCACAAAAATGATTACCTGCTTGTTGACTAGAATTTGAATATTGGTTCATTCCCACTTTTCATACATTAGATTGTTAACCATGTGTCATTTTAAATTATATTGGCTGGTGTAATGTAATCCTGGGTTATTTTGTTCCACGTTGCACTGTTCACAAATACATCGCACAAAAACAGTGTAAATTGAACTTTTGTCTTTAGAAACCTACAACAAAAACAAGACAAAACTTAGAGGCAGTTTGTAATTGACCGTCTTTTGCTAAACAACTCGCTGTTACATTTTACGCTAAAAAAGTGCAGGGTTAAAAGTAGTGCTAACCCCATTTCAGAGTGACTAGCGTGAAACGTGGCCTTTACTGAGGGGTTAAAAGAGACTTTAAACCAGGGGTTAAGCGTATGTGTGCATTGCATTGCATTGCAAAGCCTTATGTTGATTTGGAAGTGTTTTCTGGCTAATCTTGTTGGGCATCAGCGAGAACTTGTGCAGAATGTTTAAGTTTTGGTATATCTTTGCTTTGCACTCAGAAGAGGTGGAATCATGAATTAAACATCTCCTCATCCCTCTCTTACTCGCTCACTCTGTTTGTCATCTACCTTTTTTCTTAGTGTTTATTCAAAACAAACAGAGAAAGAAACCCACACAAAGATCTCCTAACACATGTATTGATGGATCACTCATCTTGAGAGGCAGCATTCATCTTTTCCTTTCACACTTTCCCCAGCATTATCTGTGTAGGAGTTTCTGGAAGCATCTCTGTCCGTGGTACAATTGTTTATGCCGTAGCGCCGATCTCATGCAGGTTTTGTATCCGCACAGCTGTGGAAATGTTTTATTGAAGATTCAAATGGCCATAAAGGACTTCCCTAAAAATTGACCAACGTCCACCATTTAGAGCCTTTAACTGTGTTTTTATCCCACAAGGGAGATTATTTTTTCTTTCTCGTGTTGTTACAGTGAATAAGCGCATTTGTTCTCCTTTGTACCTTGGCAGCACTATGAAAGACTGCACTTACTGTGATAAAAAAAGGTTGAGGGAGAAGTTTTAGCATGGCCAGATTCATCAAACTTGGTGAAACAAAGCACAAGGAAGCAAGCATGCTTCTGTACACGCGCTCTGATGGGATGTGAGAGTCTAGGAGGGCTTCTGCCCTTCATTGGTTGTGCTGTTTTTCTGAGGCTGTAGTAAGTATGGCGCCAGATGCCACAGCAAGCTTCGAGAAGATGGTTTCTGACGTGCTTTCTGACAGGTTGCGTGCGGTCTGGCACAATATGCCTGGAGGAAGGTGAGACTTTATCCCGTGCACAGTGCTAATGTGTGTTTTTATGGGTTTTATATATAGAAAAGACTTGAAATAGCACAATAGGACATTAAGTCTTTTTCATCTAATTGGGATGCAGTTCCCATGGGAGCCTGTTGCACGGTCAGATTTATTGGATGGGATTATTTTCAGCTCTGCTTACTCTCTGGATGCATGCTGGGACAAATAGATTGTATCGCAGCTTTAAGCCACCTTCAGAACTTGCGGAAGCTACAAAATCCTTTCCCACAGGCCACTTTTAGCAAAGATCTATTGTGGAAATGGACATCTATAGACTTCACCTGATCCCTTGCAGAGAATATGCTAACTTTCTTGTCGCATCAGATCTACTCAGAGGAAAGTGTTTGTATATATTTAGGAATGGATTAGTGGTCATATGATATGGGTTATTCAATATCTGATGCACATGCTGATATTGATACAGCAGAGTGGCTGATGGTCTAAATGTACAGTACTGACCATCAAAATGCTGTAGAATATAATATAATTTACAGTCATTTTAAACAAAGAAATATTGTTAATTGACCACAAGTATTTAAGATTATTTCTAAAAAGAAATTTAGACATTAATTATTACTTATGGTTTGAAAGTTTGTGAATTTTGCCCTGAATTTTGTATAAAATGTAAGCAAAAGGAAAAAATGAAAAAAGGAACTTTATGAAGTAAAATTAATAACATTTATTTAAAATTCATAACTAATAATATTTTATATATTTGCTTATTTGTTATTTTTAAAAGATATTTGGTACACATATTATTATTATTATTAGTAGTAGTATTGTTATTATTATTAAATATCTTCTAAATAAGTAAATGTTTAATATATATATATATATATATATATTATGTCAGGGAGTATCTGACACCAGTTCACATTCACAATCACAGATCTCACTCACCTGGATTCTGATCACCTGCACCTGCCGCCACCAATCAAGCCACCTTCAAAAGCACGCTCCTTTCAGTCACTCACCGTCCGATCTACGGGTTACTACAGCAAGCTAACCAGACTTCATTTGGTTATTTACCTGTTGTCTCTACTTACCTCTAGTGTCTCCTACGTTCCAGCGATCCTGTCCCTTGTTGATCCCGTTCATTCCCCGGACTCCTGCAACTGAGCAGACTCCAAGGACCCAGAGTTAAGAACCCTCAAACTCTCTCTTGTTCTCACAATTTACCTGCCCTCTGTCTTCGTTGCCGGCCTCAGTCAATAAAACACCTTGTTTGCACTCTTACCTCCTGTCTCTGCCTTGTGTATCGTGACAGAAGATCGGACCCATCTAAAGATGAAGTTAGCCCCCATTAATGTGTGCCCCAGGAAGGAGGATGAGTTCTCTGGAGGAGGTACTGTTTTTATCTTCCAGGATGGCAGGTGTCTAGAGGACTATGTGGAGGAGTTTATAGACACCTGCCACCAAGCCACCTGCAGTGACCTCACTTTGATTGAGGGATTCAGGGTTGGGCTGGATATGGGGATCCAATTTGTTATGCCACGAGGAGATCCCAGCTGGTCATTTGCACAATACCCGGACTCCTGCAACAGAGCAGACTCCAAAGACCCAGAGTCAAGAACCCTCAAACTCTCTCTTGTTTTCACGACTTACCTGCCATCTGTCTTCGTTGCCAGCCTCAGTCAATAAACCACCTTGTTTGCACTCTTACCTCCTGTCTCTGCCTTGTGTATCGTGACAGAAGATCGGACCCATCTAAAGATGAAGTTAGCCCCCATTAATGTGTGCCCCAGGAAGGAGGATGAGTTCTCTGGAGGAGGTACTGTTTTTATCTTCCAGGATGGCAGGTGTCTAGAGGACTATGTGGAGGAGTTTATAGACACCTGCCACCAAGCCACCTGCAGTGACCTCACTTTGATGGAGGGATTCAGGGTTGGGCTGGATATGGAGATCCAATTCGTAATGCCACGAGGGGATGGTAATTTGCCCAATACCTGAACTTTGCATTATGGATTGCAGGATCCACATATGAAGTTGGCGAAGTGGAGGTTAATGTGGCAAGCCCAAAGAACATTAATGTGGCAAGCCCAAAGGTCATTAATGTGGCAAGCCTGCCAAGCGTTCATGTGGGCCCAGTGTCGGTGCCAGCCCCCGTGCCCGCTCCTCGTAAGCGCCTTCCAGAGCTCGCTCCAGTGTCGGCTCCAGCCGCTAAACTCACTCCAGTGCCAGCTCCTCGAAAGCGCTTTGCTGTGCCTGCTCCTCCAGAGCATCCGCCAGTGCCAGCACCACGTAAGCGCTACCCTGATCCCCAGTTTAGCCCAGGGAGGGCTCCCGTTTCCGAGTTAAGCCCAGGGAGGGCTCCCGTTTCCGAGTTAAGCCCAGGGAGGGCTCCCGTTTCCGAGTTAAGCCCAGGGCGGGCTCCCGATCCCCAGTTAAGCCCCGGGAGGGCTCCCGATCCCGAGTATAGCCCACGGAGGGCTCCCGGTCCCCAGTTAAGCCCACGTAGGGCTCCCGGTCCCCAGGTAAGCCCACGGAGGGCTCCCGGTCCCCAGGTAAGCCCACGGAGGGCTCCCGGTCCCCAGGTAAGCCCACGGAGGGCTCCCGGTCCCCAGGTAAGCCCACGGAGGGCTCCCGGTCCCCAGGTAAGCCCACGGAGGGCTCCCGGTCCCCAGGTAAGCCCAGGAACGGCTCCCGGTCCCCAGGTAAGCCCAGGAAGGGCTCCAGGTCCCCAGGTAAGACCAGGAAGGGCTCCAGCCCCAGAGCTCGCTCCAGTGTCGGCTCCAGCCCCAGAGCTCGGTTCAGTGTCGGCTCCAGCCCCAGAGCTCGCTCCAGCGTGTCAGGCGGCGATAATGGACATGGCGCTGCCCCCGGGGTTCTCGGCACCCGTCCTCACCCCAGAAACCACGCTAACACGCCACTCCGAGCCTCCTTCGCCTCCGCTGGTCCCGTTCAGCTCCATTTTGTCGCCTTCGCCTTCGCTGGTCCTGTCCAGCCCTCAAGAGCCCGCTCCTGCATATACCCGTGGCCGAGCCAGCCAAGGCCACGGAGGATCCACCATGACCTCCCGAGTCCCCTGATCCGCCATGGCCTCCTGAGGTCCATGATCCGCCATGGCGACCCGAACTGCCTGCTCCGCCATGGCTCGCGGAGCTCCCTGATCTGGGGAGGGGGAGGTAATGTCAGGGAGTATCTGTCATCTATCACCAGCTCTGGACTCCATATCCCAGAATCCTCCTCGGCTCACACCAGTTCACATTCACAATCTCCAATCTCACCAGATCTCACTCACCTGGATTCTGATCACCGGCACCTGCCGCCACCAATCAAGCCACCTTCAAAAGCACGTTCCTTTCAGTCACTCACCGTCCGATCTACGGGTTACTACCATCCTGTTCATTCCCTGGACTTCTGCAACAGAGCAGACTCCAAGGACCCAGAGTTAAGAACCCTCAAACTCTCTTGTTTTCACAATTTACCTGCCCTCTCTTCGTTGCCCGCCTCAGTCAATAAAACACCTTGTTTGCACTCCTACCTCCTGTCTCTGCCTTGTATCTTATTAAATAATATATTTAATGTGTGTATCATTTTTTTTATATTTGTATACATTTTAAATAAATTTTATTAAAAATATATTACATTTTATGTTATTATTATTTTATTATAATATTTATATCTTCTAAATAAGAAATATTAACTTTTTTGTTATAACATGTATCTGTGTATATATTTATCTCAGTACACAAATGTTATACATTTAAACAATATTACATACTATTCAATACAATTTCATACAGTTACTCATAATTATGCAACAGTATAAAATCTATTTTATACATTTATACTCATAATTCCCTCCAGTATATTTGAAACCATAACGTTTACTCATGAGATTGTCACACATTAGTCTTCCCATCAGGCCGTTTAGTGACTAAGGACCTGATGTAGACAGCTGACTGTGCGCTTGATGAGCAAATGAGCAGTAGAGCAGTATTCCATCATTTGTGAATGTGTATGTGTATATGTTAGAATAATTAGTTTAACCTGACCTGTACCACCTATTCAGATATCAACTCCTACGCTCATCAGTGCAAATCCATTTTTAATTGGATACTCTATCTGATGAGCACTATATCACTGGGCTAACGGTGTCCACTCATCACCTTTGGATGTGTGTTTTCACATTGTCACTTGATGTTTTCTCTGTATAAATAGGCTTTGCTTCATATCTACTGATTGCCCACGCCATGTTTCTACTGGTGCACGCATTCCTGTCCCCCTCTCTCCCCGTTTCCTCCATAATTGACACGTATGTCCTTGGACGCGATCTAACCTTAGAGCCTCTGAGGGAAGCGTCCCAAGGACGCTACTTTGAGCAATCCAGAACATCCTTAAAAAGAAAAACATCCACCATGGAGGCAATCTTCAGAGATTCGGGATATGGCGTTCCTCTGTCACTTACTCCCTTACACGATCATTTTCATCAGTATTGTTGAGCTGCGACTGATGGAGTAGATCTGACACTCCAGAGACCCGAGAGATCGTCCATCTCAGGCTTTCAAAGACATTCATTTAATGTTTCATGCCAGATGCAGCCTGACCTCTAGATGTATATCCTCAAATATGCCTCTATTTAAAGTTGTCCTGTTGAGGGGAGAGAGGAACATATGTATCTGTTGCTTTGTCATGATGTTGCTCAGTAATGCAGCAAATCAAGGTAATGAGCAGACTGCACACTTTTTACATTTTTATGGGGCAAAAATGGCATAATTTAGTGGAATGTATTTGAATATGGAAATATGCGTCAAGTAACAGGCAAAAGTGTGGACACACTTGACTGAATATGTTTCTTTATGCAAAAAAAAATTATGCAAGAAAATTTTATTTTGTTATGTTAAAAAATGTTATTTATTTGGAAAGAAATTAATACTTTTATTCAACAAAGATGCATTAAATTGATCAGAAGTGACAGTAATAACATCTATAATAATACAAATGATTTCTATTTCAAATAAATGCTGTTCTTTTGAATTTTCTATTCATCAGGGAATCAAAAAATGTATCATGGTTTCCACAAAAATATTAAATAGAAAAAACTGTTTTTTAATATTCATAATAGCAAAAAAAAAAAAACGTTTCTCGAGCATCAAGTGAAGTTTCAGAAAACCCAAAAATGTCAGAAAATTCAGTTTTGCCATTACAGGAATAAATTATATTTTAAAATAAAATTAAGTAGAAAACAGTTATTTTAAATTGTAATAATATTTTTTTAAATAATACTGTTTTACTGTATTTTTTTATCAAATAGATGCAGCCTTGGTGAGCGTAAAATACATCTTTCAAAAACATTATAAAATAAAAATCTTACGATCCCAAACTTTTGAATGGTAGTGTATAAAATACATGAAAAATATGAATTAAACTAGTTATTTATGTATTTATTTATTTATTTTTATATTTATTTTCAGTTGAGCAGAGTAAGGGGGAAAAAAACAGCCAACCCAGCATAGCAACTCCTTCAATAATGTTGGAAGTGTATCCCAGAATGCCCAGAGTGTAGAGGTGTAATCTAAATCTTTTTTTTTTTTAACATTTACAAACATTTTTTGGTTGTTACATAATTCCTATAGTTCCCTTTTCTTCTATTTCAGATATTCAATGGCTGTATTATTATTATGAAATGTGGAACATAATAATAAAGAGTGAGGAAGTGTGTCTAAAATGACTGCTGCTGTATATAAATATAAAAGATGTTGAATTAAAATTGATCAAATACCAAAAGAGTTTATGAACAAACATGCAAGTAAGGTTGAGTTGACGTTTGTGAATGACAATCATTTGGAGTTCTGTAGAAATCTGTTGCATTTCCTGCTGGAATTCTGCAGTAGCAGGCCTAATAATGAGCATCGGCAGTTCAAAAACTCACTCGCACGGTTGCTTCAACCATCTCGCCTTTTAAAGCGAACCAAGGACTCATTGTGCGGCGCGTCATCTCCTTTTGATGTGATGTCACATTAGTAATAATCGTGTGACAAAGGGTACCAACTTCTTGACAGGCCTTCGTTCCGCTCATCTTTGCGCGGCCTAATTATTTCAGGTTTGATGGTGTGAAGTGGAGTTTGGACCTGTTCTGTCAACGTATTTGTTGGCGGTTACAGCCGAGTGAGCAAAGACACACAGGCCTTTAGAGACTACAACATCAGCTTCCATCGCCAGGCATCTAGGCAGGGATTTATTAAAGTCATATCACCTGGGTAGCAGCACTTAATATGCAACATGGCATAGCACCCGGCTTAATTAAATTACTGACAAGGAGTTTGACTCTTTAATTGTGTCACTATCTTCCTGAGTAGAATAGGAAGATTGTTGGGGCCTCTAGGTTAATTCAAGATCATAGCTTAATGAACCTGAGTTTTGCTATCATGATGCTGGCATGCTGATGAATAGAGCGGAGATCTCTTTTGTTTGTTTGTTTGTGTATCCATTTATTTTGAAATAGCTTGTGGCAGTATTGTCATTTTTATTGTGAAGTAAACTATTGAGTAATTAATCTGGTTATCCTGAAGATTAATCCGGTACACTGTAAAACCCGATAAGTTCAGAATGCTCAGTTTTTGTGGACACCAATTACCTCAAAAAATGTAATTAAGCAACTCAAATTTTTTGTTAACATTAATTATAAATAACAATTAAGTCAAACTAAAAAGCTTAAATTTGTTTTTGCTTAATGTTTAAGTGCAGTGTACTTAAAATTATTGTTTATCATACGTAATGTTTTTCATTTACCAATTATTTTAATTCAGTAGTGCTTTATTAAATACAAATACTAACTAAAAAAATACACTTATGAATAAAAAACACGCACAACTGTGGCTATACAATTGAGGATTTTTTATTCAGCCTTTTTTAAACCGCATGAACGGTGTATTTCTGAATGTAAAACACTGGAAGATCATCTCATCACAACTGCAGTGCTTGCAGGACTTGTGGTGGTTTCGTTGTCCATGATAACAAAATCAGCAGGAGAGATGTTTGTGTCAGTGATGTCTGGCTCGCCAAATTCCTCCTGGAATAAGCACAGAGGGTAAAACTTTAACTTTAGAGACTAAAAGTAGACATTTATATTTACTGCCAATAGAGTGGGGGAACTATAA
>NW_015547254.1:1234136-1258218 GCF_001515605.1 Sinocyclocheilus anshuiensis | reverse complement strand
CGATTATCCGCCATGTTGAATGGATTCTTCTGAACGTCGGTTAGAGCAACGAGGTGACGTCACTTTACGTAACTCGGTAAACTTAAAAATAATCATTTAAATAGAAGAGTTTACTCAAAACTGTTGAGCCACGCAAAAATAAAACAAAATTCCTCGTTCAGAAAATGTAATTGTTATAAGTTGCATTAACGATTTAACAGACTTTAATTGCAGTGTTCTTAATCTTTATAAGTTAGTAGTACTGTTCGGGTTTACAGTGTATTATACATTTTCTTTGTATTATAGCCCTGCATTTATATGTTTAAAATGACAATAAAAATAGGTGTCGTGCATTATCACTTACTCCACCGGCCTCGCTCCGTTCAAGAGGCTCTCGGCCCCGCCCCACTCGTCACAGTAATGTTGTGTAATATTCAAAATGTAATTTATTCCTGTGATGGCAAAGCTGAATTTTCAGCATCGTTACTCCAGTCTTCAGCAATGCTCCTTCAGAAATCATTCTAATATGCTGATTTGGTTCTCAGTTAATATTGGTACTCGGTTATTAATAATGGTTCTCATTATTATCAGTGTTGAAAAGTTTAGTATTTAGTATAAAAGTTTAGTATTTTTTGTGGAAATCATGACCTTTTTGTCAAGATTCTTTGATTAATAGAAAATTTAAAAGTACAGCATGTTTTAAATAGAAATCTACTAGAAATCAGTAGAAACTACTGTCTCTTATTGCTCTATTTAATGCATCTCTGCTGAACTATATATATATATATATATATACAGGGATTGAAATTAACTTTTTCTTTTACCAGCCAGTTTGGCTACTAAATTTTTAAGTTACCGGCCATTCATAACTTCTACTAGCCAAAAAAAATAAAAACCCCGGAAATAAACCAACAGCTTGAGGCTGTCTACATTGAACGTGACCACTGCAAATCATTTTGTGTCAGAACTAGGGGTGTGCGATATTGGCAAAAAATAATATCTCAATATTTTCTGGAATTTTATCAATAAAGATAATTAGACCATATTTTGCTGAGTGTGTTATTGTGCTGATATCTTAAGGACTACTGTGGACAGCTGACTCCTAAAGTTTTTGATATATTTCATATTTTGTGTGATCGGTTAACAGCAGTGATAGAAATTAATCTTTTCCAATAAGTTTAAATTGATTTTTACCTTTTATGTGCATTTTACCTTTTATAAAGCCATTTTTTCTAAAAGTGTGCATCATCTTTTGAGACAAATTCTTACATTTAATCAGTCAATTATAATAATAATACATTTAGGCTGATACTAAACAAATGAAATCAGTATCAACAAAATTAATCTTTGCAGAAGTTCCATACGAAGTGGCATTTAGATGTATTTACACGTTAATGCAGCTTAGAGGGACATGGAATGCTTTAACCTGCAGTTACAAATGCATAAATAATGTTTTGATATTTTAAACATGAAATTTTGAGTACTGATATTTGAAATAATTTTAAAAATTAAAAGATACATTAGATGTAAAATTAAAACAATTAAAACCGCCAGTAGGCGGCAGCAAGTCACTGTTAATAAGTGAGTCATTGCGGCTGAAACGAATCATTTAAACAGTTGACTCATTCAGGAACAAAACACGAATTATGTGATCATTCTTAATGCATATTAATAGACTGAATCATGCACTGAAAGAACGCACTCTAAATGCCTACGTGCATAACTTAGGTTAATGTAGTTGCTTATGCGGATGCGTGCACTCTGCAGGTGTGTTTTGTTTGGTGTTTGCAATATTCTCGATAATGTAATGAGTTCAGTATTTGCGCTAAACCTGCTCAGATTTGGCTTGCATGAACTTCCCCAAGAAATTAATGAGTGAACATAACTTACAAAAAGTAACCCGCCAAATTGGCTAGTGATTTGACAGCGGTAGCGGGAGTTAATTTCAAACCCTGCTTGTGACCAACACAAAATAACGCAAATGAAAAACAAAATCTGATAAATAAATAAACCACTAGGTAAATATTGCAGATAATAATGCCTAATTAACTGAGAGAAGCAATCAAAACACGATCATGACAAAAAATGTGATTTATCGTGTAGCCCTAATGCACCCTGTATATATATATATATATATATATATATATATATACTTTGATAATGGTAAGAAATGTTCCTTCTCTGAAGACTGGAGTAATGCCTGCTGAGAATTCAACACAGAAATAAATTACATTTTAAAATGTATTCAAATATAAAATAGTTCTTTAAAATGTAATAATATTTCACAATTTTACTGTTATAATGTATTTTTGATCAAATAAATGCAGTCTGAGCATAAGAGACTTCTTTCGAAAACACAAAAAAATCTTAATTGTTCTAAACTTTTGACTGAATGTATATATATTTAGCATTTGTTTTAAAACATTTTAGTACTCCAATAATTCACTACTTTTCCAGTAGTTACAAATTATTACCTTTTAAAAAAGTCAAATTAAATATAGTGTGCATATGTATGTTTATACCCCTCTCAGTCTTCTGTGTTTCTCTGAGAGCTGCAAATATGTCACATCCGTCATGCATTAAACATAGGAAGGATGGCAGCATTTTTTCAGCACCATTAACCAGCATGACCATCTCTCTCATTACTTTCTGTGGTGCCACTGTGATGGAGTCTGGTGACTCTCTAAGGAACTCTATCCTGTTAATTGCCTCATTTAAAATCAAATTCCACCCCTAGCTCTTGAGAAGAAATTTGATCATTACCCAGGAGATTTTTTCCTATTTCAGAAGGCATCGATACATCACCATATAATTTCTTTGGCTTTAAGCTTATCAATAAATCAGGCCATCTGTGGAATGTAGCTGGACTCTTATCTTATTCAAAACTCATTGAAGAGGACTTATGTGTGGTTCAGAAATGATTCCTGATTATTTAGTATGGGGCTCTTCTGCTAAACAACTCATCCTATCTAGCTAATTCACTTCTGTATAGCAATTTAAATAGTTTGCATGTTTAAAAATTTTATTCATTTCTGTATTGCTGGATGGGAATGAGATACTTGAGTTTAAGATGAATTGATGGTGGTCTTTATTAGAGATCGACCGATAGTGGATTTTACTGATACCGATAGCTAGGTTGTACCACCCTGGCCGATACTGATTAATCAACCGATAGTTTTAAAATGGACACTGAATGAAAACTAATTAGTGCTTTGCTATTTAAACAAAAAAATAAATACTGAATACTTTAAAAAAAATACTGAACCATAGTTTGTAAATGAATAAAAATATTAATATTAATATTAATTATATACTGATCATTAAAGTTAGTTCATAGTTCATTAACTAATGTTCACTATAAAAGGGACAATAGGCCTACTTCTACAGCTTTTATTAATCTTAGTTAATGTTACAAATGGACTCCTATTGTAAAGTGTTCCAATTTAATTTCAACAGTCATGCTTAAAGATGGTCATCTTTAAATATCTACACAAAGGCCATAGCATTGTAATTACATACATCTGGATATTTTATGTACGTATACTCTCAAACTTTAATTGCTTCTATTTTAGAACACTTGATGATTACCTAATCAAAATATCAAAATATGGCAGTCACACACCAGGCAAAAAGCACAGTGCCATGCGGACATGGATGGATTTTTGCCAATAGGTCCAGCAATTGACAATCGGTGCTGATTAATCTACAAAACCGATCAATTGGTCGACCCTTTGTCTTGATTATATCTAGATTTAACTGGCTGACTAAAATGTGTGTACTTCATATTTTATCAGCTGTTGGGATACATCAGTAAAATCACACTTTTAAATATATTTTGTTAAATAGACATAGAAAACATTTGTTTTAATTGTAATAATATTTTACTGTTTATTATTTTACTGTATTTTTTATACAAATACAAAGTTCTGTCATGAAACTCTAGATGGCGCAGGCTGATCTCAATCTGATATAATCACATCAGCAGCCAATGAGCTTGTTGCTCAATGTTCAAATACTTGGCTTGTGCTTGCTGTAGCAGTTGTAGCACGCTTCAGAAAACCTCCACCTCCCCCAGCTCCACCTGTATAGATCTGCTACGGGGTGATTTCATGTATGTTATAAATGGGGGTTATGTGCAGCAGTATTTCTTACATGCTCACAGCAGCATGTCTGTGGATGTATTGGCAGTAGCAAGTCTCACTACTTCCTCTGCCTCTGCCGCAGCAGCAGCGTGGCAGATCTATTCCGCCAAGAACAAACACATTAACATTGCCATGTATATTACCACGCTTAACTCTCTGAGAGTTGTCATGACAGAAATAAATGTAGTCTGCATGAGCATAAGATACTTCTTTCAAAAACATTTAAAATCTTACCGACTCAAACAATTTTATTCTGTAAATGTGTTTCCATCAGAGTTTATGTGCATGTCTTCTTAAAAATTAAACAATGTATATACCTCAAGTGAACTATACATTGTTTTATGCACATTTTGGAATTTTTTTCTTGATGCTTCTATTCAGCATGTCTAAACTACCCCCAAATTTGCCTAAAATTATGTGAATAGAAACCTGTTACTGTAGCTTTGGATCATGTTTACAAATATATGCACTACTCATACATTCAGATGCGCACACACATACAAAAGCTCAAATCTATTGAAGAGGACACTGAGCAGTGTTTCCTACAGGATTTTGTGAAACTTGTGGCGTCACATATTAATTAGCATATTTATGACGTCATTGTGTCGGGTTTGCGTTCAGACATTTTTGGCACTTCAGATCTGTTCTACTCTCTGAACTGTCACATACTTTAATACTGAATGCCCAATAAAGCTGTTCCAATTTACATATTTTCTGTTGTCATAAATCAAGTTTAAATAGTGACTAAACACGACCCATTAATACTACATGTTAACCAGGAGTCACTCTCACTATAATCCTTAAATCCTGATTTATAATCGTGACATCGTCTGATAAAATCAACATGCATCTACACTAAAGAGCGACTTTATGCGGTGGTTTTGGCTATATTACTTTTTTGTCTCATGCAGTGCACTGCCTACATCTGAGTAACAAACTATGTGCATATTAACAGACAAACTATGTTCATATTTATAAGCCCAAACAGTCAGTAAGCAACAGGTGCTTGGAAACGCTATTTTGTACTCATTTATTGACGAGTCGGTTGCGGTACGGCCAACTGAATGCACTGCGTCTACAGAATAGACGCTGAGAGAGGCGATACTGCGCCGAGAAAGTCAGACCACGAACTCACGGGGCAGTACTGGAGAAATCTTCCAACTGAACAATAGCTAAGGTTTATCCAAAAAAGTCACTAGGTTTGTCAGTATGTACCTTTTATGGAAAAAAGTTGCTAAAAGGGTCTGAAAGTTGCTAAATATAGTGCTAAAGTCGCATTTGTGTGTGTGAGACACGGGAGCTGATGGCAGGGGGCGGTGGATATTTGTGGTGGTTAATGTGGATATTGTGGTGGGCCACCACAAATAAATAAATGTATGGGAAACACTGGTTGAATCCAGTTTGCCACGTTGGATGACGAGCCGACGACACGCACATCAGTTTCACGATTACCACCCCCCTTTCTCTCTCTCTCTCTCTCAAAAAAAATAAAAAATAAGGATTTACACAGTTTACATGGGTCATCCAACCAAGGTCAGAAAATACGGAAATTCGTGAAGCGGAATTCGAATTTTTTCTAATAAAAGGTAAAGCTTATGTATGGGAAACACTGCTGAGGATTAGAAAAGTGAAATTGTGAATGTTAAATTCACTAAATGTGAAATTATAGTAGAGCAGTGTATGACTCGTGTAGGTGGAAATCACTGCCTCGAACTACAGAGTCCCGTTGACACTGTATGTATTGTGTATCTGTCACTGTACTTATTCCTCTAAATTTGTCCATGTGACCAACAAAACTCTTTTTGCAGACTTCATTGTGCTTCAGTTAATGTGTCTTTGCCAGTTATTTACTGCTCCTTTGCCTTTTGGGACTGGTGTAGTTGTACGACAATCAGACGGAGGTATTGATTGAAGTGGGATAAATCAGCTTTGTCAATGAACTCCGAGTCCGACTGCAAACTAGTGTGAGATTAAATCAGCTTTATTCACTATGGCAGCTTTAAGTACTTGTATTAATGGCTTTAAATGTATGATGATGTTGCCTGGTGCCTGTTATTTTACTTAATGGCCATTAAAGGAATCACAGGGACAGTTTCACTTTACAGCACCTCTCGCTTACTCGGCCATGATGATTATTTATGAGAGTCCATTATTAACATCTGCTAAAAATAATCCTTTGGCCAGGGGAGGCTGCAGGCCATTGGATGGAGGCCATGACGATGCCTGTTCGCTCACATTAGCCACTGCCCATTGCCTTGCAAGCAGTCGTCTTGGGTGGACCCATCACTCCCCAGATTTGATGGGTGGAGGACGCTCATTGTGCAATCCTGCAGTTTGGCAGCTGTTACCTGGAGCTGCGTTGTGACGATACGGATTGTTTGAACACGGAAAGAGAAGCTAGCTTTAGACAGCTTTGTTTTGAAGACTTCTTGTGTTGTCTCTCCCACTTTGACGCCCATTTATTTGTGTTTTTGCATCTGCGAGGGGGCTGATGAATTTGTGGTTGACTGTGTCTCCTCAATCACTGAACCATTGCATTTGTTGCAGTCTGAATGGGTGCGTTTATGTTCAGGCATTTACACAATTATGCTTAATCAAGACACAATGCAATAAAATAGTTTGTCTGTCCATAGTGAATGTGAAATTGCTGCACTACACCATTCTATCACTGTCAGTCAGAGATTATGTAAGATTATGAAGAGCAGGAATTTTTAATGTATTATTTAGTTGTTGTTTTTTATTGTTACAGACAAAACATACCGATGATACACATAAGCACCCTCCAGACGGAATATATTTAAATATTAGTAAAAGATAACACAAGTGAACACAACATGCAGAAGGGGGCCAACACTTTTTCACACCACTGTATATGTATGTATGTATGTGTGTGTGTGTGTGTGTGTGTGTGTGTGTGTATATATGCTTCTGTATATATTCTGAAATTCTCCTGACTTTGAACAAGTTAAATTAATATATTTTCCATAATTTTTATAACTAATGTATATTCATTTATCTTAATACGTTTAGAGGAGCAGGATTTTGGACCAGTAAGATGGTACAGTGGGTGGGGCTAACCACAGTTTTGAACTAATCATTTTTGTTAATATTTTGATTTGGATATTTTTATATTTTCTGTTTTCAAATTTATTTGAATAGCACTTTTCACAGTATGTCAAAGCAACTTTACAGAAAGTCACACTGTTATGTCTATGTACCTTATATGTTTTAGTGTTTAGCACATGTATCTGTGGTACAGTGACTCGGGCGCATGGCTGTGCATTCAAGGCAATTAAGACACTTAAATGTTGATCTTTATTGTTCAATTAAGAGATTTAAATGTTTTGTTGTAAACGAGTCAGCAATTTTCAAAAAGTATTAATGAAAATATGATCAGTTGTCACTGGTGAAAAGTCGGTTCTCAAGCACATTTCTTAGTGCTCAAAAGTTTTTAATGGATGTAAATAATCCTCAATTTTGTTCTAAGCAAGAGTAAACAATTCTCAAGAAGTATCAACGAAGATACGATCACTTGTCTTAAGTGAAAAATGACTCTTTGCAGTCGACTCCCAGCATCAGGGAAAAAATATTATCAGTTTAAGCAGCACTAAATATGAATCATTGCTGTTAAGGCTTCTTCGGGATGTATATTAGTTTAGATTAGAGGAATACTGCCTGAACAGTTCATGTACCTGTGTGGAGTCGATTCCTTTGAGTGGAATCCAATTCTCGATACTCAGTGCCTCTGAAATGAAGAATACATTTTGGATCAACTCACAGCCATAGGAAAAAGGTTATAAATGGTTTAACTCAAAAATCAGCATGCAGTTTACTTATTGCCTTGGTTTGCTTTGCATGTACATTGTGTCAGCTTATTCTGTGAATTAAAATATAATTTCAGGATCTCATAAACAGATTTTTTGCATTATTATTATTATTATTATTATTATTATTATTATGTAAACCTTTGGGTTTTTCTCATAAGCTGATGCTTGATAGTCTTTGACTGTGCACTGCATGCAAGCACTCAGTCTGTGTGAAGATCTAGAACGTTGTAGTCGTGGTGGCTGTTCTGCATGCGTGTGTGTGTGTATGTGCTGTCTGCGCACAAGCGTAGTCGTATGATCATGCATTGGATTGCCTTGCACTACTTCTGATCTTTCCTCTCTGATAAACACACTGAAATGCACATACACACACATAGAAAACTTCTTTCTTCTGCCCCAGTTCTGTCACGCTGCCTGTGAAGTTCCTGCGCATCGATGGAGGAAAAGGAAAAAAAACTCTTCTGATGGTGTCAACTGGCCCCATTTTTTAGCGTTTAGTACAGCGCCTATGAAACCTGCACCCACCCTCCCCCACTTTATACGGCACATGACTGGCGTTTCATTTGAACTGAGAATCCCTGCTACATTTTAATTAATCAAAAAGCACAATGCTTATCTTATCAGCTGATCGTTTTCATTTTGATTACGGGCTGGCGGGTGGGAAGACTGATCCTCAGGAGGAATGGGCCCCTAACTGCAGGCTGATGCTTATCGGTCTGTTTGCAGCGACAGGAGAGACCAGCTGCCTTCAAGCAGTGCCGGCCCTCAGGTTAAGGGCTTAAGACACCAGCAACTTCCCGAATCCCTCCTGTGGTTCTTCTTATCTCTATCAAATGCAATCTTGCTTAGATAAAAGGCATTTGTTTAGGGCCTTTATTTATCAAAGCCTGCCACACTCTGTGATGGACTCTGAGGTGGAAAATATTCTGTAATTCACAAAAACAAAGAAATGGGCATGACAGCCGTGCACTTGTTTGTATGTGTTAACTCGAGGAATGTAAACTAGACTTTTACACCATCTGAGTGCATCTTGTCTGTGCAAAACTTACTGAAATTGAATGCATACTGAATCATTTGTGTTGTTGCTAGGCCGTTGCTATGGTGTTTGGTGGTTGCTAAATTGTCCAACCAAGTCTTTGTGATCTTTCTGATGCCATGAACCCCCAAATATGATGGTTCCCTTGCAGGAGTCCTAAAATATAAAAACAGAATATTTTATATAAAAAATATTCTACATCAAGAAAGAAGTATAAAAACCCAATCAGTATGTGTAAAATATTATATATTAACATACATACAACGTGTGTGTGTGTTTGTGTGTGTGTGTGTGTGAGTGTGAGTGTGAGTGTGAGTGTGTGTGTGTGTGTGTTTGTGTGTGTGTTTATATATAGAGAGAGCAAGTTTAAATTATTATATAATAAATTAAATTCCATTCTTGAAGTATAAACACTTATTTAAACTGTGAAAAAAATGATAATCATACATGCGTATAAGATGTTTACACAATTTGAAATTTGTGTATACTTTTTTTCTGTTATTACATTAAGTGAAAATGTAAAATATAGTATATAATAAATATATGTAATATATAGAGAGAGTTTATATTATGTTTATATTATATTTAATTTAATATATTTTTATGACAATATAAGTTTAAAAACCCATTTAAACTGTGAAAAAAAGAGAAATATGTGTAAGATGTGTTTATACAAATATGTCAAATTTGTGTGTGTACACGTTTTTATGATATTTGCTGCCTGGTTTCTATGAGGCAATTAAATAATTCCTGCAGCAAGGTAGATCATCAGAAACCCAAAACCCTCAGAGTACAACCAATCTTTCTGTCAGACTTCCTCAATATCAGTGAAAATTTTCAAATCTAGTCGTTCTCACTGAGAGAAACACTTTCACATACACAAAGGTATTCACAATTGTAAACTCCTACCTCTTCTCCAAGCCCACTGTTTCAGAGCAATAACACAATAATGGAAACCATTTTCCCTGTAACAGTTTCTGGAAAGACATTTATTTCACTTTAACCTCCATGTGTTAGAGATGTTCTCGGTAATGGTGCTGGTCTGCCAGCCTGCAACGTACAGTATACGTCCTATTTCACCACCTACTGTACAACTGAAGTGTGAAATTCACTCTCCTACTCTTCTCTTTTTCCATAGGGAGTTCGGTTGGCGAGATCCTGAGTTACCTGAAGTCATTCAGATGTTGCAGCACCAGTTTCCCTCAGTTCAGTCCAACGCAGCGGCATATTTGCAACACCTATGCTTTGGAGACAACAAAATTAAAGCTGAGGTAAATCTAATTTTATATCACTGATCAAAGCACTAGCCATTAACGATCATGTACCTGCTTACCAAGGCACATTTGTAGGTGATACAAAGCAAAATATGTTTAGAAAGATTTTTTTTTTGTGACTGTGTAGAAGGTAGTTAGTCTTGAAAGTGGGATCTGAATGCTGGATTTTTCCATATCTTCTGGCACCAATTTTGTATTACCTTGGGAAAACTTTTGCTGTGGAATACCTACCGAAAGATTTTTATTGATACGTGTTGTTGCGTGAAATTAATTCTTGTACATACCGTTGACAAATAATTCACCCCTTTATTGAAATTTGATCCCAGGTCTCTGATGGTAGATCTCCCAGCAGTAAGTTTTCACAATTATGAAGAGTGCCTTGGATTGCACCAGTAATTATGCACTAATAGCACAGCCAAACAGTACATGGAAAGCTGCATATTGACAGCCGTTCTCAACACAGCAGCTCTATGATTGTATCCCAGAGGCTTAAGAGAAGCTTGCAGGACAAGGAAATTAAATTTGGAGAATAAATCTGCGGGAGCAAAACAGCAACAGAGGGAGAGACGAGCTAGCCGACAAACTTTTAAATGATATTTAATGAAGAAGAAAAAAACGTGAGAGCCAAATTAGTTTATCCAGCAATGAGCTCCACTTCAAACCAGCATTTTTCTCCATCTGAAAAATGTCTTTATTTATTAAGAAAAGACACTAAATTAATCCCCCTGCTTTCTTTGATCTGCCTGTTCATCAGTTTCACCACACACTGAAATCAACTTGTTTCATGTTGTTCTCATAAAATATTTGGAGTAATGTTCTATCATAGCTTGATTGATTAGATTTGGGCCTATATATTCAGCTGCTCTATTGTGTGCTATTTTTTTCTTGTAAATAAACAAAAAATTGGCATATCATTTTCATCTGTGGTTCTCAACTGTTTTTTGTTCTCTCTATTAACAACTGGTTATAAAGTGCATTTAGAAAAGCAACATGTGCCAAACCATCTTCTCAAATTTATAATTAGTCATTTATAAATCTGTTGCCAACAAAAGGCAAGCTTTAAGATCTTCCTGCAGTTTTCCAACCAAATAAAAGCTTTATGGTTTAATGTTTGAAATCAAAGAAATTAAGATAATAATAATTGTATTATTTTATATTTTGTTGTTGTTGTTAAATGCAATTTTTTTTATTTTACAGTACAATAATATTATTTGCAATCCTTATATTTCTTTATAGATTTCATTTCATAATTTAAATAGTGATACATTAAAAATAATATTTTAAACAACAACAATAATTATTATTATTATTACTTTATATTCGTATTGAATGGGGAAGACCTGAAGAAGTCCTGATGAACACCCAACCTGCCCGTATTGACATCTGCCTTATTTAGTTAGCTTCTGCAGTTATGAATTTGCACCAAAATAATTTAGATTTTGATTGGATACACATCCATTAACTAAACTATAATGTTGACAATGAACTAAGATGTTTCTCATTGCTTTGAAAAGTATGTGATTCTATTTATTTTGCATTTTACAATGTATTTAGCATTATTCTTCCCTCCAGTTCATGGCCCAATCAGAACAGACCTGCAGCCCACTTTTAGGTTGTGACTGTTTCATCCCACTGTCATCATATCTGAGGTCTCTAAAAAGGTCGAATTCAGGGTTTATGGACTTAACACATCCAGTACATTCTGCAACTCATTGTATTATGCAGCAAGCCCGTGTTGGTGCAGTGTCTTCTACATTATTTTCTAAATCATTATATCCTGAGGTTTTCTACCATGTCTTCAATGTTTCTGCAGCCTCATTCTCAGTTAGGTGCAGTTTACCAGCTGCAGTAAATGTCCAAACCCAATCATCATTTCTTTTAATTCTGTCTGGAGTGGGACTGAACCTCCGATGTTAGTTTATCCATCTGAAATGACATATCAAGGACTGCAGAAAGAGTGCAACAGATGAATTATGGGAGATATCATTGAAGGTATCTAAATGATACATGTTGTGGTGGTACCGGACCAGTAGTGTGTGTGTGTAGTTTACCAGCTGCAGTAAATGTCCAAACCCAATCATCATTTCTTTTAATTCTGTCTGGAGTGGGACTGAACCTCCGATGTTAGTTTATCCATCTGAAATGACATATCAAGGACTGCAGAAAGAGTGCAACAGATGAATTATGGGAGATGTTATTGAAGGTATCTATATAATACATATTGTGGTGGTACCGGACCCGTAGTGTGTGTGTGTTGTTGCTTGGTAAAGCAGTACAGTTAATTATATGTGACAGTACTGCAGCAGATGGTGCCGTAGGCCTGAACAAGTTATTTCATCCCTGCCATTCTTTTTCCTCAACATACATATCTGTAAATGCTTTCACATTATGGAGTGGATAGTGAAAAATGACAGCAGTCAACATCACAATGGTTTCAGGCCTGGTAATGTCTTTTTTCTCTCTTTTCCCCCACTGTTTTTGCATAATATACCAGTCAAACTACAACGAGTGATTTATTTGAGGGTTTTTAGTGTACCAAAACCATGCAGCATGACTAGTCCAACCAATTCTGAACAAATGTCTTTTATGAAATGGCTCTTTTTACCAACTCAAACACATGCTTACAATGTTATATTGTACGTAAAGGAATACTTCATCCAGAAATGAAAATTCTGTCATCATTTACTCACCCTCATATTCCAGAACACAAAATAAGGTATTATGAAGAATGTTGGAAACAAACAGTTTACCATTGACATTAGCTATGTTTCCATCACCCTGTTTTTGTGCACATTATGAAGTATCGCATCAGAAACAAGTGATGGAAATGGCGAATTTAGAAAAAAAAATGGTGGTTTTTGACTTGGCGAAAAAGGGTTAATGCGAATAATGGGAGATGGAAATGCATTTTGCGAATAAATTCATCCATGCGCATCAAAAAAGTCATGTGACTTTGCGCTATGGGAAGGCATAACCTGACTAACCAGTGGACCAATCTCGTTGCACAGCATTTGAAATGTTGTTATGGTCATTCTTAAATGCCCGAGTCTGTAGTCAGATTATTTCTGTATAATTGCCTCCTAAACTGTCTTACACAACTGCGTTCCAAAACAGCAGGCATCCGCCTCTGAAAGCAATTTATTGTGTTTCGTCTGCTCGCTCTGAGGTGCAAACAGTTTATTATATATGAAATTATGATGTTCAGTTGCTTCTACTTTTCTTAGTGATATTTAGTGGCAGTTTATCAGGAAGTGACAATTTTGTTCTCTTTGACTCGTTGGATGGAAACGGTGCTTATTCGCAAATGTTTTATGCGATATTCCAATTTTGAACATAAGTTAAATTCGCAACTTTGGATGGAAAAACAGCTATTGATGTTGAGCATGAAAAGAGACATTCAGAAACAAAATATCTTTTATGTTCTGCAGATGAAATACAGTCGTACAGGTTTAGAACAAAATGAGGGTAAGTAAATTGACAGAATTTTTTTGTAAATTGACAGTATATATTTTTGAATCACCAAAAAAGTACCTGCTCACAAGAATCATTTGTTTGATCATTTGATTTGCTAAAAAGAATCAAAGAATCATTCAGGAATCCGTGGAATGGACTTGTTGCACTGTATTGTTTTGATTCACTAAAAAGAGCCGGCTCAAACAAATCATTTGTTTGATAATCCTTTGGACTGTTCCCATTGTATGTTTTGATTCACTAAAAAGAACCGACTCTTAAGAATCATTTATTCGGGAATAAGTTGGACTGGTCGCATTGTATGGTTTTAATTCACTGAAAATAACTCACTGGTTTGATGATCATTTAGACCGACCAGTTGCATGGTTTTGATTCACTAAAATGAACCTGCTCATACAAGTCATTTGTGCATGAATTGGACTACTCTTGTCGTTGTATGTTTCGCTTTGCTGATTGAGTAGCAGTGTTTTTAAAATAGTGCATAAAATACTGTCAGAGTATTTTATTGCAGTATCCTGTCCACGCCCAACTGAATTGGTCATCCGAACGTCATTTTCTCGAAATACATTACGGAAGTCAAACGGGTTGTGAATGCAGTTTCATATTGACATTTTTAAAGATAGATGTAAAGGAACTTTAGCCAGACAGGAGCTAGCGCACACACTGAAGCAGACTCGGAAGGGAAAGGAGAATGGCTATCCGATGACAGAGCAGTTTCTCCCGCAGCAGAGGTGGGGAGAATACTGATTAGCCCAGCATTTCAGCCAGAAAGGCCGAGCTCTGATGTTTATAGTCTTCCTGCTGAACTACTGGCCAAGTGCAAAGGCAGCTCTTTCTCGTCCTCAGCTGGCCACTATTTATAGCAGGTGGCTCCAGCAAAGCTCCCCAGGTCCATGTCTTGTGCAGGCCGCCTCTGGCTAAAGTTCAGCTTTATCAGCCCTTTTGGAGGGAAAATGTAATCCGTCAATATCCATCTGCATGTGCACTCTAGTGTCAAGAGCAAGCACTTCCGTCCTGTCTGCTCATGCCACTAATTGAATATCTCAGCATCTCCACTGCTTCAGGACGATGTTAAAACTCAGTGAATTACTTAGCTACTCAGAGTTCACAAAAAAGGAGTTCACTTCTCAAACAAAGTGGCCACCATTGGTTCACCAGCACTGCTTTTGCACATCTTCTCGATGTCTTCCTGCTTTTATCCTCTGTTGTTTGTCGCTTCCAAACATCTGTTGCTTCCAAACATGCTGCGATCACGATCATTTATTGTGCTTCCTCTATATAATGTTTTGTGTACTGGGGCTGCATTCTCAAAAGTGCGAATCTCACCACATGAATGAAACAAAGGCTTTTGTGTGGTGATGCACATGTCTGTCTGCCTCTCGGGATGAGCCGTGCCTTTGTTTTCCTGTCAGGTGTGGTTTGAATATGCATGCTGTACATGCAGTACAACCCGAAAACAGGAAGAAACAGGATGAGAAGTATCCTCATGGAATGGACTGTTAGATCACTTCTCACCTTCAGACAAAGCCACACAAAGAAACATGTTTGTAATCTCCATTGGAGTGAGTGGCGATGTGAAGCCAGAGCGCTGATCTGTAGTGATGTACTATTCAGAAGCACATCTGCCAGGGCTGCTCCTACACTCATCTTAAGCTAATGCAGCAGGGTATTGTGTATGCCAGTTGGCAGCGGGACAGGAAATTGGAAATTCATAGTGCAATCACTTGATGAATCTGCAGATAGACACAGGTGTGACTCTCTCTTAATAACTTAGCCCTGCTGGTTTTATGTCAATTCGTTCAAAACATTTTTGGCTTGCTGTGTGTATTAGTCTGTAAGGGCTCAAACTACAATGAACTAAGCCGCCAAATAATAACCAAGGAAGATATTGTGATTTTTATTGACAATGAAATAAAAATGTCTTATTCTTTATTCGCTCTTATGTTATTCCAAACCTGTATGATGTTAATTTGGGCTACTTTTATAGTGCGTTTTTTACTTTTTGGAGCTTGGCAGTAAAATTCACCATCCACTTTCATTGTATGGAAGACAGTGTTTTTTATATAGTATTATAGTATGAATTTATATTTAAAATTAGCTTTTACAACATTAACATTTCTAATTTTCTTTTACTTTTCAGCTATTGTTTATTTAATTTTTATTTATTTTCAGCCTTATTTTAGTTCATAAAAACGCTTTCTAATAGTTTTAGTTTTAGTTAACAATTACAAAACTGATGGAAAACAGTGGCTCAGACATTCTGCCACATATGATAAAAGGTCATACGGTTTTAGAATGACATGAAGATTGGAAAATAATGGCAACATGTTCATTTGTGAGGGAACTATTCCTGAAAAGATTATAAAATGGCACCGGATATCAAAATGAGAAGGCTGAGGGTGAGTTGATGTCAATCTGTGTTGTTTTTCCATAGCATTCAGTAACTTTCATGGCTTTTTGTAGTGTGGTCTCAGAACCTCTAATGAACTTGGCTGGCTTTAATTGACTGTAGTGTAGAACAGCAAAGCTCTGTTTATAGAGATTTACTCACACCTCTCAGTCTGTCTGAAGAGTGATTCATTTTCCGGCTCCCTTGAGTATTGATTTTTCAAATACACTGGTTATGGATTCAGTACCTCCTATTTGTTCATTTATCCTCCAGATGATCTCATGGGCTGACACTAAGCTATTTTGGTGTGACTTAATACTGAATTCAGACTCTTTTTTTCCTTTATATGAGGCAGCACTGCTGAATGTCAGAAAGGATAGGTCAACATTTCGAATGTCTTCCCATGAGTTGAGCCAAGGCCACCATGTTCTTACTGATCAATAATTCTTGATTAGATCGATTGAAGTTGCATTCAAATCAGGAGTTGAAGTTCAAAATATGAATATGAATTAATTTTCCCCTTTCAGCTCACTGGTGTCACCAGGCTGACACCAAAGGGGGTGGTATATATATATATATATATTCTTCATTATTATATGAGTTTTCCTTCACTATGTATTTATTTATTTGTTTGTTTGTTATACATTTATTTATTTGAACATTGTTCTTGTCATGTTACACTAAAACTGACTTGAAAACTTTTTACCGGGTCATTTTGCTACTTTTTAGATGCTTTTTATGTAGATTTTATTGTTTTACCCGTGTTCCGAACCCAGACTTTAAGTTTTGAAATATGAAAATACACATCACCCATCACCCTCTATCTCTCTGTTTCTCTCAGATACGGAGGCAGGGTGGTATTCAGTTGTTGGTGGACCTGTTGGATCACAGAATGGCTGAAGTACACAGAAGCGCCTGTGGTGCCCTGAGGAACCTTGTTTACGGCAAAGCCAATGATGATAATAAAATCGCTCTGAAAAACTGTGGTGGCATTCCTGCGCTGGTCCGCCTGCTGCGTAAGACCTCTGATGTGGAAGTCAGAGAATTGGTCACAGGTAAGAACTTCTGCTGGCTTTGATACGCCTCTTTTTTCAGTTTGAGTTTTATTATAGGAATTTTCTCTGTCACAGTGTTTCATGTCTGTGTCAGATCAGTCATCGATTCTCTATATATTTATGCTGTAGTAATTAATTACCAGTTTCAGACTCTTTTAAAAAAAATGATGAGTAATGGGGATCTTCGCACCTAAACCAGTGCAGTCACACAGTTAAGTTCAAATGGGTTTTGATGTTAGCAGGAGTGACATTTTCTTTTAATTATAAGTGCAGAGACCCCAAATTTGCTTGTCTAATGATCTGTTTCAAAGTGAAAACTCCTCTGAAATTCTTGCTTGTGGATGTATTAATTATTTTCTTTTATTATTTATAGAGCAATGGACAGTGGAGGGATGTTTGAATATTAGATGACTTAATTTCTTTAGTACTTTAATATTTCCAGACTGTCCTGACTTGTGTTGTCAAAAGTACCGATGTCAGTACCAGTCGGTAGCTCCGGTACCAGATGAGGTTTTGTTCAACTCACACCAGGAACATTTCAGAAGTGAAGCAACAGGATTCGCAAGACCACGTGATTTGCCTGTCCGACGTTGTTTGTCTTGATTATTTGTGTTCTAACATGGCTAAGTTGGCTAAATGTTTATGTTTTGTCCAGTTTAATTCTGTTTCACATAACATTTCTGGCCTCCTGGCAAGGATATAGTGATGTGAAATACAATTGGGAGTCTGCACAGGGTGTTTATTTTGAAACTGACAGGATTTGTTGACTTTTATTTTGTATTTACTGTGCGGCTTGGACGTGGCGTCCGTCATAAATAGGCCAGGAAACGTGCCTTTGCGCAGCTGGTGTAAACACAAGCAGTGAATAGAGTGGCCAAGATCAGCTCCGGTGGCCGCGTCGGAGCCGTAACGCGCCGCAGACGCTTGCAGTGTAAATAAGGGGGTAAACACCTCTGATTGGCCATTGTGTTCACGCGCTCAACAGATATGTCTGTGATGCATTTTATTTTATTTTATTTTTTGCTGTGAAATCTGCTATGCCCAATTCAGGATGTGTACTACAACTTTTCATCCTTTAATTTAGCAATGCTATAGAAAAATCTGCTTTGTTTGTTTTTTTTCCCCTTCATCTTTTAGGGATGAGGTACAGAAAGAGATATTTTCAGCAAAATAAATCACCTGTCCCCAAAAAAAACCCAAAGGCTTTGCATTCCCAAACATGTTTCTAAATTGTTTCTGTAACGGAATGGATAGACTTTGGAACGAAGCCACGCCTGCTATGCGCTGAATTCAGATTAACATATAAATTAAAAGCATTGCACACAGGGCACTTAGAGACAGAGACTTCCTGTCACAAATTAATCAGCAAGCTGGAAGCCTCAAGGTCTTTGGCTGCCCAGAGGATTCTCAGCCTCTCAATCTCAAGCAAAGCAGCACATCTGAGTCATGTTTTGCCTGCCTATTTGACTGCAGACATGTGCTGTTTTTTGACATACAGAAAGTAGATGTAGCCATATGGACCCAGTCGGACCTGATGGTCAGGTGTCCTGTCAGCCTGCTGCCAGCGTCTGCTTCGCTTCAAAGGCGAGTGAGGTTTATGAAAAGCTTTTCCCAGAATGGGAACGCCGAGGGTGGAAGAAAGAGAGACTGGACAATTCTTTCCATCTTGGAATATGTACAGAGACAGGTTGAAATCCAGTGCATTCAGTACTCCTATCTTATCTATCACTGGCACTGCCTTTCAGTGGCTAACTTCATATCTCTCGGACAGGCAACAGTTCATTAGCATTAATCTCGCTCTGTCACTGTTTCCCATGGTGTACCTCAAGGATCTGTTCTTGGTCCACTTCTGTTTCTAATGTTCAGATCATTCTAATGTTCAGATCATTCAGCTTCATGGTCTTAACTTTAATAGTTAAGCTGATGATACACAAATCAATCTTACTGTCCTTACTGTCCTCAAACACAACAAGCCTTACACCACATTTTGACATATAGTTTTCCTAAAGGAAGTGCTTAGAGGTTCTACAGAGCCCATGCAAAAGATAAATAGACGAGTGTTTGGCTTTGTGAGCACGAGCATGTGAGCATGTTCTTTTATGAATCACATGACTGTGGAGAACAGATGGAATATTGGTCTACAGGAACAGGAAACTTGCAAGAAACCCAGACAACAGAACATCCCCTGAGAAACTGTCTGAATCCTTTGGCAGCAAGAGGTTTTTGAATTGCAATATGTAGTGTGGTCGTATGCTGAAATTTGGGAGGTTTCTTGCTTAGTTAGCCTAATTCCACTTAGCGTCTGGTTTTTGTCTCTTGCTGCAGTGCTCTAGCATACAACCCGGCCCCAAATAGTGCACTTGATGTAGAATTAGAGTCTCGTGGCCTTTTTTTCTACCCAGTTGCATACATTTAGACTTTAATGTTCATGAAAGCATCTATTTTGATCAAAATACAAAAAAACAGTAATATTCTGAAATATTAAATTTTTAATTTTATATGTTTTAATATATATGATAAAATGTAATTATTTCTGTGATAGCAAAGCTATATTTTCAGTAGTCAGTACTCCAGTCTTCAGTGTCACATATCAGAAATCATTCTAATATGATGATTTGGTTCCTAGAGACATTTCTTATTATTCTTATCAACGTTGAAAACAGCTGTGCTGCTTAATATTTATATGAAAACCATGATACATTTTTTTTTTTTGGTAAATAGAAAGTTCAAACAAACAGCACTTATTTGAATTATACATCTTTGGTAAGATTATAAATGTCTTCATTGTCAATTTAATGCTTCTTTGCTACATAAAAGTATTCATTTCTGTCAAAAAACAAATCTTACTGAACCCAAACCTTAACAGCATCTGGGATGATGGTTAGACAGTAATTGAAAAACTTAGTAGTCCTTTGTTAGAGAATAGAGCTCAGAGAGTTGTAACCAATGCCCTTAAATGATTGGATTGGAATCTGTCTTAAAGGGTTCAATCATTGCTGTAGTCTATAGATGTCCATTATTGTTGGTGATAGATGACGATCTTAATCCTAAAATAGGAAGAAACCGTTAAATATTTAATATCTGCTGATACAATAAATTGAAAAATTGGCAGAATACATCAATGACCAATGTAGTGCCGATGCGTTGTGCATCTCTACTTAGGGTTTGGGGTTTGTTCAAAACCCTAACCTTATGTTTGAGCAAATAACTAAGTGATGTTTTAGCTATAACGTTAGTTTTTCCACTAATTTATTAAAACACTGTAAATTAATGACTTTTCATTACAATGGAAAAATTCAACTGTTTATATCTGTCTCAGTCGTGCAGTCAGGTGAAGATGTCTGTGGGATTTTTGCTCATACAGTGAGAGACCCTGGTGAAATGAAGCAGGTTCCCAAGTCTAAATCTAGGCCTGTGTTCTACTGGCATGAGATTTGATCTTGGTCAAAGTCACCACTGACGACAATTAGGTCCTTGTAGTGCTCTAGCGTTGAGCCTTCCTCTCTTTCTCTTTCTTTCTCTCTCTCGTCCCCTCATGAGAAGTGGTCTATGACTAGATACTCTCTCAGTTCAGCAATCAAGGTTGTTCTTCCTTTTTCAGAATGCATGCTTTTTTCAAAGACTTCAGAAAGTGAAAGTCAAGAAGAAAATGAGCCACGAAAGACTACTAGAAGTAGAGTGACGGCAATAAGAAGCACACACCTATATACACAAATATATATTAAAGGTGCAGTTGAGAAAACTTTAAAAGTACTACAATACCAGGAAGGAAGATCGGGCTGTTGATGTCTGTCTGCCATCCTCGCTCTGTCTGCACAGCGTGCGTGAACGCGCTGATGACGTATCCTGTCTGCGCAAACCGGGTGCGCAGAGGTATGCAGATACATACATTGACAGGCAGGTGGGAAAGCCAATTAAAACACTCGGACCGAGTGTTTTGATTGGACGAACATTTCTTGGTCCTACGCCTTCCACAGAATATATAAATACAGATAAATTCATTTAGACCATTTAACTTAATGTGATTGCTATCGGGATGTGAAGAGACTTTCAACCAGCATAACAAAAAATGTTTCTGAAGACAATCACCTATTGCACCTTTAAGATGCACTTTATTTTTAATTATAAGAGTTGATGCGGCCATTTGTAATTTGAATGTGCGAGGTTTTCGGGATCATCCATTTCCAGTTATTTTTAGATGTACAAAACAACTTGTTATTCTACTTGATATTGCAAATTAGTAGTTCTTATATTATTTTAATGTATTTTTGTAATTATAAACACATGGTTTGTAGCACAAATAGTTTTACGGTTTACAGCACTTTGTTATTCCTCTGCTTATTTACATATAGTGGCTAATAAATAAAAATCTCCCACATTCAAAGAAAGTTGCTTACTTCCACATTGAAAGGTGGATGGAATTTTAAGACGGATAACTGATTATCTGAAGTTTGTTGTGGCTGATATGATCATTTTAACTTTTTTTGCACTTTAACCCTTTTAACTGAAACAGTTTGAATAAAATAAAAAAACTACTGTGTTTACACAAAACTTATTCTTACTAGATGCTGATTGAATGTCAAAAAATGTACTGCTTAGAGTGCAAAAATTTTTATCATTTTCAATATTATATTGGAAGTAATAATTATTTTAATTAAAGGTTATCTCTCAATTAGCAATCATTATAAATAAGTATTAGCAATCTACTGAATTTCTATTACAGTATAAAACCTCATATATTTAACATACACAACTGTTCAAAAGTTTGGGTCAGTAAGATTTAGCCAGTAGGGTTTATTTTATTTATTTATTTATTTTAAAGAAATTAATGCAAAGATGCATTAAATTGATCAAAGGTGATAGTTAAATAGTTATAATGTTACAAAAGATATATATTTGATATATGATGTTCTTTTGAACTTTCTCACTTTCATCAAAGAATCCTGAGAAAATCAAAACCATATCACAGTTTCCAGGAAAATATTAAACAGCACAACTGTTTTCAACATTGATAATACCAAATCAGCATGTTACAATGATTTCTGACGGATCATGTGACACTGAAGACTGGCGAAATGGCTGCTGAAAATCCAGCTTTGCCATCACAGGAATAAATAAAATTTTTTTAAATATATTAAAATAGAAAACAGTTATTTCAGATTATAATAATATTTTACAAAATAATCAATCCAAACTTTTGAACAGTAACAAGTACACACACACACACACACACATACATACATATATATATATATATATATATATATATATATGACTAAAAATGACTTCTAAACAAAAATGACTTCTAAACTCAATCAGTTGTAGCTTATCACCTTCTCAATGGCACTCAAAGCCATTTGACTTTAGGAGAGAAGTAAAAATGGATGAGAATGAAAATGGAAAATCTGCTGCCCTCTGCCAGGAAGTTGTCAATGGGAAGAAGATTTTCCTTCCAACATGACAATGACCCAAAGCACACAGCAAAACTGGCCACACAGTGGTTGAAGGAGAAACAGATGAATGTCCTTGCATGGCCTAGTCAGAGTAATTAAAGCAAAAGGTGGTTCAACAAAATACTGACACAATGGGGTGATCCTTTTTCCAATTCAGTGATTGTTTTTTTATTTATTTATTTATTTTCTGACATGTTGGTGTTATATCTTTCACTTGGATAGGTCAACGTCATCAACTATTCAACTGCCACCTCTTCATACTGACTCATAAAAGTGCATAGTTTCCTAAAGAATAGAGGGAGAGAGAGAGAATGGGGCATGGGATGAGAGGAAAAGTGAAGATAAGCAAATGGGAAAAATAGAAGCTTGGTCTGATTCATTTTGCGTTTCCTTTGTGAAGATGATGGACAGTGGGAAGGAGCGGCTGGATTGATGTTGAAGGTTGGCTTCGTTCTAATAAGATGCACATGTGTTCTGCGATTAGTCATCATCATTGTTTTTATAGTTTGTCCTCCATTCTGACATCTGCTAATTTTTTCGTAGCGCTGAGTGACACAAAGTGGCTTTTTGCAGGAAGCTCTTCACATTACAGGCAATAGCAGAACCCCTGCACGGCCGTTCATTCAGTACAGCAGGAGGTGAGATTAAGCCTAACTTCTGTGTATGAACTGTGTATGAATCTCTCCTGAGTTCATTTGATATGGACTTATTAATTATTGACAAAATATTGGTAGTAAATTCATAACCATAAAGTTAAAAATGTTTTGTTTAAATAACTTTATTTATTTATTTATTTTTTATTTTATTTTTTATTTTTTTTTGCTGAATTGCTAGCAATAAGCCACTTTCTTTCTTTCGTTCTTTCTTTTCTTTCTTTCTTCTTTCTTTCTTTCTTTCTTTCTCTGACCAATAACGTAGCGTTTGGGTCATGTGCCCACACAAAAATGACATGCTATAATTAGAAATGCATTTTTACACACTCACCCCAGTCCAGACCTGTAGGCCATCTTACATTGCATGCAGTTGCTGATGAACATGATATCATATTATAGTTGCACTGAGTAAATACAGCTGGATAAAACAAAAACTGTGTCTGCAAAGCAACAAAATGCGATTATTTTAAAGGGGGTGATTCTTTTCTATACCCACTGTAGTCATGGCTTTTGTACCCTTTTTTTCTGAGAGTATACAGCAATTGTTGAGCTCATGGTGTGAATCTAATTTCTCTTCCAGGTGGATTATTACTAATAACCTCTGTGACATAAATGTGAATTTTTATCTAAAACTGCTCTGCTTGACATGCCCACCTTAGTTTAGAAATACTAAGGCTGCCCTTCTAAGGCTTGTGGTGAAGAGATGTGGTGTTCATCAGAATAATCACAATGAAAAGTTTTTCGCCAGCACATGCAATCAGCCCCAACCGGCTCTGGAAATAAAGGCTCACAGCTTGCGTGTG